>NC_057798.1:784228027-784528027 GCF_018294505.1 Triticum aestivum
CACGCGCTACTGCTATTTCTAAGTCAGCAGCGCGTTTCGGCCACACGCGCTGCTGCTAAGTAGCAGTAGCGTGGTATTTTGAAGAGCGTTGCTGGTAAGATTCTGTGTATAGGCTTTTCCCTAGTAGTGAATGGGTCGAACTTCGATTCCGAGGAATTCAGAGCCTTCTGCACGTCTCAGGGCACACGAGTCGACTACGCTTCAGTCGCTCACCCCCAGTCGAATGGACAGGCAGAACAAGCAAATGGTTTAATTCTCAAAGGACTGAAACCCCGACAGATGCGTGATCTCAAGCACGCAGCTGGTGCATGGGTCGACGAACTTCTGTCGGTACTTTGGGGATTAAGGACCACACCTAATCGATCGACTGGGAGAACTCCATTCTTCTTGGTCTACGGAGCTGAAGCAGTCTTGCCGAGTGACCTGCTTCACAACGCATCTCGATTCGAACTCTACACTGAAGCCGAAGCAGAGCAAGCCCGATAGGACACAGTCGACCTTCTAGAAGAAGAAAGAGAGATGGTCTTGATTCGATCGACCATTTATCAGCAGGACTTGCGTCGCTTCCATGCCAAAAACGTGAAGAGTCGAGCCTTCCAAGAGGGAGACTTGGTTCTCCGAGTGGATCAGCAGAAGCCACACAAGCTTGCTCCTACATGGGAAGGTCCCTTCATCGTCACCAAGGTTCTCCACAATGGGGCGTACCGCCTTTACAATGTCAAGCACCAGATTGACGAGCCCCGAGCTTGGAACGCGGAGCTGCTCCGCCCCTTTTATACTTAAGCATTCACTCGGATGAGTTGTAATAAAAGTACTTCTGTAGTTTATTTATCAATGACAAGAGTGTTATAATTTTCCCAGTGATTGTTGTTACCTTTGTTCACATAAAGCAGTCCCCCAGTGGGTGGCTTAGCTGCGAATCCGTTTTGCCTAAGTTTGTAAAACAAAATCCTTGCCGAGTGGTGAGCCAGCCTCCCACTCGGGGGCTTAGCTACGAATCCGTTTCGCCTAAGTTTAAACAAAATCCTACCGAGTGGTGAGCCAGCCTCCCACTCGGGGGCTTAGCTGCAGTCCAAGTACTCGCCTAAGTTTAACAAAAACCTACCGAGTGGTGAGCCAGCCTCCCACTCGGAGGCTTAGCTGCAGTCCAAGTACTCGCCTAAGTTTAAACAAAATCCTGCCGAGTGGTGAGCCAGCCTTCCACTCGGGGGCTTAGCTGCAGCTTAGTGCTCGCCTAAGTATAAATACAATGTGCGCTCTGCAAGGAGGACGAGGAGCAGGTCGACTGCTACCTTCTCCTTCCGAGCTACGCCACAAATACAACATGCGCTCCGCAAGAAGGACGAAGCGCAGGTCGACTGCTACCTTCTCCTTTCGAGCTACGCCACAAATACAACATGCGACCCGCAAGGAGGACGAGGTGCAGGTCGACTGTTACCTTCTCCTTCAGATGTACGCCATAAAAATCCTACCGAGTGGTGAGCAAACCTCCCACTCAGAGGCTTAGCTGCAGCCCAGTGCTCGCGTAAGTTTTTGAAAACCCTACCGAGTGGAGAGCAAACCTCCCACTCAGGGGCTTAGCTGCAGCCCAATGCTCGCCTAAGTTTTTGAAAATCCTACCGAGTGGAGAGCAAACCTCCCACTCGGGGGCTTAGCTGCAGCCCAGTGCTCGCCTAAGTTTTTGAAAATCCTACCGAGTGGAGAGAAAACCTCCCACTCGGGGGCTTAGCTGCAGCCCAGTGCTCGCCTAAGTTTTTGAAAATCCTACCGAGTGGAGAGCAAACCTCCCACTCGGGGGCTTAGCTGCAGCCCAGTGCTTGCCTAAGTTTTTGAAAATCCTATCGAGTGGAGAGCAAACCTCCCCCTCAGAGGCTCAGCTGCAGCCCAGTGCTCGCCTATGTTTTTGAAAATCCTACCGAGTGGAGAGCAAACCTCCCACTCGGGGGCTTAGCTGCAGCCCAGCGCTCGCCTAAGTATGACGAGGTACAAGTCGATTGCAATCTGTGCTTCATCCCTACCTGCAAAAGTGCATCACAAGCTCTAGCATATATTCTAAGCAAAGGACAATGTTCGTTCGAAGGCAAATGCAAACATATTCAACGACAAACCCAAGTACAGATAGCGTCCTACAGATCCAGAAGTGCTCAGGCACCAAGCCTGTTAAAGTTTACCGGTTACAAAAACCACTCGACATTCCGAGGCAAATTTAAGGCATCAAGCATAGAATTTTTTTACGCCTCCTGTGGAGGACTAGAAGGCACGACAAACTCGTCCAGGTCGATTCCATCTGCGATCCGAGTGGCAGCAGCAATAAAGGTCTCCATGAAAGATCGGAAATCATGCTTCTTGGTATTGGCCACCTTGAGAGACGCCAGCTTGTCCTCCCGCGCGTCCTTGCAGTGAACACGGACCAGAGACAGAGCAACATCGGCACCGCACCTGGCAGGAGACTTCTTCCATTCTTGCACTCGATTTGGAACCTCGTTCAGTCGAGTCATCAGAGACTCGAGATCATTTTGAAGTGTTTCTCCCGGCCAGAGTGCTGTGTCGATGCGCGACGTTGTAACCTTCAGTCTTGCAAGATAGTCGACCACAACAGCAACGCGAGACTCGAGACGGAGCACGTTCATGGCGGTTTCATCCTTCACAGGAGAGTTGATGGGATCCAAGCCAGTCTCCACTCGACTAGTCTCCTCTTCAAAGTTTTGGCAGAATTCTGTGGATACAACCCAAAGATAAGCTAACAGTCCTACAATAAGTCAGTGATTACCAGTCGGATATAAGGGGTTACCTTCGAGCATGAGGAATAACTTCTTGGCGAGTCCACCCAGATAAGCCCCTAAGTCGCTCTTCTTTCCCGCCAGATCGCTAGCCTTATCACTCAGGGCTATCTTGTCATTCTTCAATCGACTGGCCTCCTTGTTGGCCGCGTCGAGAGCAGCTTTCAGGTTGGTATTCTCCTCTTCAAGTTTGGTGATTGAAGCCAGCTTCTCTTCTGCAAGTTTCGTCTTGTCCGAAGCCACTTTCTGCGCCTCGGCAAGGTCAAGGTCCTTCTTCTTCAGAGCATCCCTCCGTTTATCTGCAAAATGACAGTGAGATCAGACTTACGAATGGGCAAGAAATAAGGGCAGTCGTCAAGGTTCTCACCAAACATACCTTTTGCCTCCTCCTTCGCCTTCGTGAAGTTCTCCGGGACAAGCTTCAGATCAAGTTCGAGCTGGATATGCTTGTTCTCCCACTCAGTATAACGAGCCACGAGCTCGCAAGATTTCTGCGAAAGATCAATCGACATACGTCAAAAATAGGTCACTTCTGAGTGACTAAGAGAAAAATCATAGTATTTCTAAGACTACAGCCGAATCAAAACATTCAACTGTAGTCTCGGGGACTACACCCAGTGGGTGCACTCAGCATGCCCCCACTAGTTTTATCAGCTCGGGCCGATCAGTCGACCAAAAGAGACAGAAAGGCTAACTACCAACAGTTAGACACAGTTTCAAAAAAAAAGAAGTGTTCTTCAGACCATAGTCGACTACAAGCAGTCGACCACGGTCTCGGGGACTACACCCAGTGGGTGCACTAAGCATGCCCCCCACTGGTTCCATGATTCCATTTGACCAGATCGAGTGAAGAAAGCGAAAGAGAAAAAGTTCAAGACATAAAGACTACAGTCGACTGCCAGCAGTCCACCATAGTCTCGGGGAGACGGGGACTACACCTAGTGGGTGCACTCAGCATGCCCCCACCAATCCAGACATTCCAATCAACACACCCAGTGGGTATATGACAGATTCTAAGATCTTAAGAAAGAAAATTGTCAGGTATCATATCCTAACAGAACAGGCGGTGGTCAACTAACCTGGACATTGCTCTGAAGGGCCGAGCTTGCATCATAAGCCGCTTGACTGGCGTCTCGGATCGCCTTCACTTGCTCCATCATGACCCCCGCTTGATGTATAACCTCTTTAGCAGCGTCTGCTTGGTCCTTTGGGACGTGATGGGTGGAAAAAAGAGAAGGCGGATCTGCACTCAACGACGGTGGGCGAGCACTCGTCAGCGGCACAGTAAAGGACACAGTAGTCCGAGTGGCGTTGCCCCCCTCCGGAACCAGCGCATCAGGTGCTGATACGACCTAAGCAGTCTTGCCAGCAGACGCCTTCCTGTTCCTCCTCTGCCTCAATGGCTCCTCCTCATCATCATCAGGGAGATCAATGATGATATTAGGTGGTGCTGCAGGAAAGATTCAAAAGTTAAAGATGAAGACCCTATCGGCCGAAAGCGAAACTGTAGGGATCGTACCAGGGTTGGAAGTGGCAGCGTCCTCCATTTCTTGATCTTCATGTCTGATCGAGGTCTCAGAAGTAGCAGCGCTGCAGTTTCAGAAATCAGTCGGTCAGCGAACGAATCGACCAAGAGTAAATCCATGCGAAACAAGAAAACACAAGTTATGCCATTACCCGGGAATAGTGGGAATCGCCATCCTCATCTTCGGCAGGGCCTTCGTTGGTTTTGACGACGCCGCTCGGAGTTGCTTCGGCGCTTTTTCAGTCGGCACCGGAGAGGTCGTCCGAGGAGGCTTGGTCGACTGCACAACAGACATGACCCCCTTGCCGCGCTCGACTGCAGGATCATGAACGAGCTTGGTTCTCCTTTCAGTACGGGGAGGTTCAACTACCTCCTCCTCTTCCTCCTCCTCTTCTTCATCAGAGCCAGCATCTTCTTCACCCTCGTCGCCGTCCGACTCCCACTCCTCCTGACTTTCACCTCCACTTCCTTCTTCCTCTTTGGTCCGTTCTTGCGCCCCGTTAGGCATTGAGTACATCTCGGTAGTGATCTGGAAGACAACAAACAAGACAAAAGTCAGTCGACTGAATTGCAGCAAAGCAGAATGAAGAAAATAGAGTCACAGTCAGAGAAATGTGGTCAAACCTTGTCTGGTTCGTATGACTGGTCGAGTGGCGGGATCCTCCTGGCTCCACGGGGATTATCTTTGTTCCCTGTGATGGCAGTCATCCACCTCTCCAGAGTGGCATCGTCGACCTCCTCCGGGTGTACCCGAGCGGTGTCTTCAGTACCAGAGTACAACCACATCGGATGGCCCCAATATTGAAGTGGCTGAATGCGCCGTCGAAGGAAAACCTCTAGAAGATCCATGCCCGTCACTCCGTCGTGAATGAGCTGGACTACGCGCTCCACCAACATCCTAACCCGAGCCTTCTCCTCCGGAAGCACCTTCAGAGAGGATGGCTTGTTCACTCGGTCCATGGAGAACGGGGGGAGGCCAGTCGACTGCCCTGGCATCGACTGGTCTTGGCAGTAGAACCAGGTCGACTGCCACCCTCGAACTGACTCGGGAAGGGTCATGGCTGGAAAGGCACTCTTACTCCTCATCTGAACCCCAAGACCCCCACACATCTGGATTACTTGGGTTTTCTCGTCACTTGGGCTAGCCTTTTTCACCGTCTGAGAGCGACAGGTGAAAATGTGTTTGAAAAGGCCCCAGTGCGGCCGACAACCCAAGTAGTTTTCGCACAAAGACACGAAAGCGGCGAGGTAGGCAATGGAGTTGGGTGTGAAGTGATGGAGTTGTGCCCCAAAGAAGTTCAGAAATCCCCGAAAGAAAAGATTCGGCGGCAGAGAAAAACCATGATCTACGTGGGTGGCTAAGAGGACGCACTCACCCTCCTGAGGCTGCGGCTGCCACTCCGTCCCCGGAAGCCTTGCTGACCCATGGGGGATCAGTCCTTCATTGGCCAGGTCGTCGAGGTCCTTCTGGGTGATGGTCGAGCGGATCCAGTCTCCCTGGATCCAGCCTTGCGGCAGGCCGGACCGTGACGAGGATCCGCCCCGACTGGTCGCTCTCTCCTTCACCTTCGCCGTCGCCTTCTTCGCCCGCTCCAAAGCCGCCTTCTTTTCCTTCACCATCGTCGCCGGCGAGGCGCGCAAGGAGCAGTAGGGCGGAGGTGGAAGCAAGCGCAGCGGGCGAGTTCGAGGAAGAGGGAGAGGGGAATGAGGGCACACTGTTCGAAAAACCCCCGTCCGGCACCTTATATGAAGTCTCTTCCGAGTGGCTGACTGGTAGGCCCGGACGATCCTGTCAAATCCCGCAACAGGCGCGCGCGCGATACGCGGCGAAAAAGGTGGCGCGGAGATCGAGGCGTCTTTGCCTTATCCCATCCGAGTACCGCAGCCTCCTCCGCTTCGCGCGCTTCCCGAAATTCGGATCCCGTCAAATCCGCAAATAGCAGAGCAACTTGTCAGACGGCAGATTTCCTCTGATCCGTCGCTCAGAAATCTCCAAGTTCATAAAGTCCACTCGGCAGATGCAAAGAATGGATCAAGGCGACTGAAAGAGAAGTTGATGCCATCACTAAAAAGCCATTGGTCCAGAGTAAGACACACTTGCAGCACGAAAAACAGGTCGGAAGAATTCTCAACTCCTTCCTCACTCAAACCTCGATCCATTCGGGGGCTAATGATGAAGCCATGTACCTAGGATAGGGTCATGGACCTATCCAAGATACCCTCCCCAAGGACATCTCTAGAAGAAACTGCCTTTCAGTCGACCTGGAAGGATTCCACTCGACGGACTCGAAGACACTCGACCATGAAGACTCACTCGACCACCAGGAGATCTAGGGTCATTCTGCACCCAAACGGTCTGTTATTAAGTAGTCTTTATGGCCATGATAGCACTTTATGTAGAGCGTTACCAGTAACGTCAGGCCTTTACGTACATTGAACCCTCCGCTACGTGGGCTGGCTAGGTTCCTGGCGCACTCTATATAAGCCACCCCCTCCACAGGCACTAGTAGAAAAAGGGTCAAACGTGAAGCACATTAGTGCCGGTTTGATTTTGGCCCGGTACTAATGGTACCATTAGTGCCGGTTTGAACGGATTTGCATTAATGCCGGTTCGTGTTGAACCTTTAATACCGGTTTGTGGCACGAACCGGTACTAAAGGGGTGTTGGCAGGCTGGCGTCAGGCCGGGGCCCCACGATCACCTTTAGTACCGGTTCGTGGCACGAACCGGTACTAAAGGTCTAACCTATAGTACCGGTTTGTGAAACAAACCGGCACTATAGGGCAATTTTCAAACTCTCCCCCCCCCATGTGTCGCCATTTCAGTTCTGAAAAAATCAAAAGAAAATGATAAAAACTTCAAAAAATAAAATCCTTCGAGAGGTAGTTATATTACTACATCTACTAGTTAGGAAAATTTGAAAACTACAATTTGGACATGTTTTGCAAAAAGTGTAGGGAAAATGTAAAACGGCTATAACTTTTGCATACGATGTCGGAAAAAAATGTATAATATATCAAAAAATTCAGCACGAAAATCCGCATCCGATGGAGATCGCCTACGGCCTGTTTGAAATTTTTTAGAATCCTCAAATTCCAAAAGGGAAAAAAGATATGGTCAAATTTCAGTTTTTTAAAAAAATTTGGTTAAATCTGGTCAAACTACTTATTCAAGAAGTATTAATGTTACTACATAATTATTCAAGAATATTAGTGTTACTAAATAATTATTTCAATTTTTTGATTTTTTTAAATCTGGTCAAACTATGGTCAAACTTATTCAAGAAATATTAGTGTTACTAAATAATTACTGTTTTTTAGAATAATAGTTTCAAACTCAAACGGTGAAATATGTGACTTCATGCTCAAGCTAAACTCCTGAGGGTTAATAAGATTGACATCTTACTATTGTCAGGAAAATAACAAGTGCAGACTCGGAAACGAAGGAGAATAGAATCCGAAAGTTAAGCGTGCTCGGGCTAGAGTAGTGAGAGGGATGGGTGATCGGTCGGGAAGTTAGATGATTTGGAATGAGTGATCCACACTTGAGCAGTTAAGAGAGGTGATTAGAGAATAAATCATCAAATAATTCAGAAAAATTAAAAATCGAAAAAAAAATTCAAATTTTTTTTCCAATTTTTTTTTAAATTTTTTTTAAAAAAAACCTTTAGTACCGGTTGGTAACACCAACCGGTACTAAAGGTCCCCCATACCAGGGCGCGAGCTCACGCCACGTGGTGGCACTTTAGCGCCGGTTCGTGCCGAACCGGTACTAAAGGGGGGGGGGCTTTAGTGCCCACACTTTAGTGCCGGTTATGGAACCGGCACTAAAGGCCCTTACGAACCGGCGCTAAAGCTCCATTTTCTACTAGTGAGGCAGAAGGGCTCGCACCCCTGTAACTCATACGCATATAATCCAGTCGACCGCCTCCGGGCTCCGAGACGTAGGGCTGTTACTTCCTCCGAGAAGGGCCTAAACTCGTAACATCCTTGCGTATACAACTACTCCATAGCTAGGATCTTGCCTCTCCATACCTACCACCTATTCTACTGTCAGGCTTAGAACCACGACAGATGAGGCTGGACCCCTGGCACGCTTGCATTAAAAAAGGAGAGGACTCCGGAGGTTTCTAGACACTGCTATGTGGGCCAAGTTAGGTGGACGCATTCACTTCGGCAGAGTTGGTAATTGGGCGGCTGACATGCGAGCCCGAGGCGGACACCAAGCGGACCGTCTAGACCGTTTTATGCCTGTGTGAACGTAAATCAGACGCAAATATGGGTCAAAAATGCATACGGACGAACAACGAGCGGACCGATTTTGAGTTTATGTCGGAGTGTTAGGCATGTGTTTTATCTGTTTCAACGCAAACGGACACGCACGGACTATTTGTGTCGCGCGTTGGAGTTTCCCTTGTATAACCTCAAGGTTCTCAACTCAGGAGAAGCCCGACTGGAATCCGGCGTTCTTTCAATTTCATCCCTTCTCCGCCCTTGGATGGAGATCCTGCGGCCCAGGATTACCCCGATGCAAGGAAGCCCTCTCCGACTCTGCTTCGGCCCCGCGTGGTTGATTAGGCTGAGCGTGGGTGTGAAGCACGGCTGTAGGGTGGTGGGGTGGCAGTGGGACTCAGCGTGAGCGGCGTCGCGGCGGAGGTGGGGTTGGGGATGGAGACGAAGCGCGTCGGATTCGCGGAGCCGAGGATCGAAGGCGACGGCGAGGCAGGGCTAGGAAGCCCAGTTCGCGGGGCCACGACCGGGGAAGAGGAGGCCGTCGTCGTCGGCGGCGGCAAGGCAAACCCACGGCCGCTCCGCCGCAGAGGGGTCAACGTGAAGCGGAAGGCGGCCCTGAGGAGGAAGCACCTGCCTCCCCGCGACGGGGAAAAGCGGCCGCCTCCGGCCCGGAGCTCGGCGCCGGTGGCGGGGGATTACAGGGAGGAGGACGCGATCGCCGTGCACCGTCGGGTCTGGGAGAGGAGATGGGCCGGCAATTTCGGCTCCTTCGACGACGAAAGTGAGAAGAAACCCTCTACTTGCGTCTGATTTTTCTAGTGCCACGCCTTACTTGTTCAGTATAAGCATCTATCGACGCTGGAAATTGAAGCAATTTTGTTGCTGTTGTTGTTACATTGGATTGGATTACACGCCACAGCCACAAATCCTACGCATAGATCACAGACCTTTTGCACTGCATATTGCTAGGATCATATACATTATATAGTTACTGAAACTAGACTGCTGGTGAGATTAAATCTGTTTTGCTGTTGCTGTTGTTAGATTAGATAGATTCAATGCCACAACCACAAATCCAACCCATTGACCACAGACCCTTTTGCACTGCGTAATTGCTAGGATAGCCTAGGAACGTAGTTACTGAAACTGGACCGCGGCTGGTCAAATTAAAGCTGTTTTGTTGTTGCTCTTGTTAGATTAGATTGGATGCCACAGCCACGAACCCAAACCATTGATCAGAGACATTTGCACTGCATAATTGCTGGGACAAGGTTACTGAAACTGAACTGCTGATCGATTCAGGCAAGCCGTCCGTTTGCTGGTTCGCTGGTTCAGGGAGAACAGACAAACCGGCTGGTTAAATGTTCCATGGTTTGCCTGTTGAGCTAAAAAGTAAAAACTGTATGCCTGTTTTTCTTTTCCATCTGATTGCATACATGGAACAAGGCTGGTAAAGATCCTAGTTCCAGTCTTTTCCTATTTATCTGGCTGTATGGTCCGTTTTCGATAACTGATTGCTTATGTATAGAATGCCAACTCAGCCATAGATAAGAACATGGATGGCATTCATATCTATTTTCTGGTGTATGCTGCTACTTAGCGTTGTCTGTTACTGTTTTCCAATAACATGCTAGTACCATCGTCTAAGTGTCTGCCTATATCTTTATTTGTGCTGCAAGTATTTATCACCAACTTAATTTGTCTTCTCGCAGCGGGTATCGGTCCCATGTGCTACACATCCGCACCGCCCACCCCGGAATACCTTTTCAGAGAACAGGCCGTGCAGATCTTCTCCATCAGGGTCAGGGCCCCAACAGATGGTCTCAAGTGGCCACTGCATGTCCATGGCTATGTCGCCACCAGAGACTCGATGGATCGCAATCGCAACTATCTCTTTAGGCGCGCAAGGGATAACTGCCAAACCCTCACGCAAAACGTGAGTACCACCTAATTTTCTCTGTTTTACCTGCCTTGTCAACAATCTCTTGCTGCTAGTACTACCCGGCCTCTTAATCTACTGTGCAATTAGATGTACTACTTCTCATTCAATGTTTACGCTGACCAACCTTTATGTTTATCTAATTTCAACCTTGAACAACTAAGCAATCGAACAAATAAACATCCTTTTGGATCAACCTTTGATTAATATAATATGCTGGTTGCATCTCTGCTTGTTGGAAACAACAAGACATATTTCTACAAGTCTGTCAGTTGATTAATCACAGGGTAATGCTTGTGTTGCAGGATCCATTCTTGCTGTTAACAGGCCCATCCCGCGCGGTAGTGTTCCTCGATCCGATCACGTTCGAAGTCCAGCTAAAAGTGAAGGGAAAAGGGGAGTCCGAAGACGAAATGCTGGCTTTTGCTGTCTTCTACTACGGCGACGGGAATGCTTGTGCACGCAAGCTCTCCATGTCCATCCCCCACAACCGCTGCACGCTCGAGTACGAAGTGGCGCTGCGGCCGCGCTCGGTCGAGGCCACCATCAGCGTCAAGATCGTCGAAGGGTCATGGCCGGAGAACCACCGAGGACAGGTTGTCGCCCTCACCTCCGGCGTAGACGGGGAGGTCGTCTTGCTTCGTTCTGGAGACAGAGAACTGCCCGTCGGTTCGGACGGCGCGATCGAGCTCTCGAGGCGGGTTGTTTCTGTAGATCTAAGAGAGAAACTGGTGGTTGCTGTGGACGCCTCTCTGTCCGGTTTCCTTGCGCGGGGTACAGCTGAGTTCAAGCCGGAGAACTATGGCACGAGCCACGGCGTGTGCGACCTCGGTTCCTGCAAGATTCAAGTCGCCGTTGCTTGGTCCCTTTTCGTTATTGTTTTGGGAAGATAGATAGACCGTGTTGGGTAGTGTTTGGTGGTTGCCTGTTTAGCGATTTTCAGTGGTAGCATCCCTGAAGCTGTTGAACTGTTTCTGTATGGTCATGTCATGATGCCTTTTCGTGGCACTCAGCTTGTTATGTGTTTGCTCAGATGTTATGGCACTCAATTTGTAATTTTATACCCTAGGAATGCATGGTTTCTAAAAGAAGAAGGTATATTTCTGCACAAATTAGCACATGTATATTTCCCTGTACACATTGCTTCCTATATCATCAATTCTGAAGGAAGTATATGACCACATGTTGTTTCCTTTATCATCAGTTTGGGTGTACATGGCCAAATTATTTCCCTGAACGTTGTAATATTTATGCCACTCGGGTCCAGTGTTACTATTTACTCCCTCTGTATCGTAGTGTCAAAAAACGTCTTATATTTTGATACAGAGGGAGTATGCTGTGTACCTGACACCATCCGATTCAAGGCATTTGTATGCTCTTCTTATTGTACCTGGGAATAGTTAGAGAACCAGTTTTTTTGGGAGCATAAGAGAATCAGCTTAGCTAAACTTATGACATGTTTTGGACCTCCAATCTTTATTTTATCTTTACCTCTTTATTACCTAATATTAAAAGGAGGATTGTTTCTCCACTTATTTTGTCATCCTTTTATGTTTTTTGTACTTTGTCCGTTTTTTGTAAAATAAAAAAGGAAAAATTTGGGCTCATGAGGTCTCGAACCAAGGTGGGCAGGAAGTGAGCAAAACACACTAACCAACTCGGCTTGTGATTGTGTGCAAACACAGGAAACTTCCTTATTATAGGAGGAGCGGGGTTTCTCAAAAAATAAAATAAATTCGAAAGGCAGGCCAGACCACTGCTCACTATAAACGCAAATACTAATCTCCGCACATCTAGAAACGGCTGCCCCATGCATGCACGTAAAAAAAAGGCTGCGCCATGTGTTACGGATGGCCCATGCACCTAAAAAAGGGGCTGCCCCATATGTGTCGCTGATGTAGTTGCCCCATGTATTACTGTTTTGTTCTGAAATTCTGATTACTTCTAACGATTTTTCTTTTTTGCGGGGTAATGACTACTGATGGTATAAGGGAAGTAAACATAGATGCATATTTTCATCATACTTGCATCCTTTATAACAGCGATTTTATTATGATAAATTTATTATAATTTATTTATGGGAACCCTTGCTTCAGTTCTGCAAGTCCGAAATCTTGAGGACCTCGGCATTTGGCCCTTGCGGCATCGGAAGATAGGGATGTGAGGAAGCACTATAGGTGGACAATGCAACACCAATGAGGAATGAATTTTTGATTGATCTATCATCTCCCTCGTGTCTGGTCGAACATACCAAGATGCCGTTCCATTTTTTTCAAGTTGTGAGATGATGGATAATTATTATTTGTTTACAACATGACATACATATTTTCAACATGCCGTACATATTTTCATTAGTTTGTGTTCTTTATTCGAAAAAATGTTACACTTTATCCATGAGTTTCCCATGATAATTTTTTACACTAGGATGCACAAGAAATGACCCAGTTCGAAACGCATCTGGTCTAATACCTAATGTGCAAAGTTTTAATGGATATGGATTTACTTAGAATCAACTCACCTTATGTAAGTTCCTTCAATGATTAAAGATGGTCGAACTCACTAATCATATAACATATGCTTAATTTTTTCCCGTTGCAACGCACGGGCATATTTGCTAGTGTTAATATAACGCCGCTTCATGCATGATAAGAAAATGTACGGCAGCAAGACAGGCGTCCTCTTCTACCACATATATGCCCGCTGACAACCAAGAGAAGGCAAAGGTTATAAAGGATGTGATGACTACAAGAGAGGCGAAGGTTATAAGGGATACGGTTAGGCATATCCTAACAATTGGCCAATTACAAAGTGGAGGATCCGCCATAGTGTTTTTGTATTTTTTTTCTGAATATATTCCTGCACAGTTTTTTTATTAATTTAAAGACCTGTCATTGATTTAGAAGAACTGATTACAGTCCCAACAGAGGGCAAATTACAATAATGCCCCAGCTTACACGTGCCACTCAACCACGCGGAGATTCGGAAACTATACATCCTAATGCAGAAAAATCAAAAATATCACCCCGTCAGCCTTCAGTTGGCCGAAGAGGAACGGAAGAAGGACTTTTTGGCCAACGGTTGGCCAAAGAGTCCTCTTCGGCTAACATCTACTGTACTGTTTTAGAAAATTCATATCAATTAGGACTTTTAGTATTTTCATTTGATTCTTTTTGCATTATATTAGAAATTTCATGAAGTATCTGTAGATCTCAAGTTTGACTAGATTTCAAAGTTTGAATTTGAATTTTCATGAATTTCCTCCAATCACTAGTTTGCCTATAATTTGAGCTAGGACTATTCTTTTTAGATGATTCTATTTTCTACTGGTTCTTTCTGACTTTGTTTATCAGTAGTAATTAATCAACGAAATTTAGGATTATTTAAAATTAGGTTTTATGAAAACAGTTATCTTTTAATGTTTTATAGGTTTTGTGCTACTTCTTTTAGTTTTAATTGCTTTAAATTGTTTTTTTTGACATATTCTTTTAGTTTCTGTTAAGTTATCAGTAGATATTTTATTTGTAGTATTTTTTTGTATTTTATTTCTTTTATCCTCTATTTTCTTTCCCGCCGTTCTTTCCCTTCATTTTCTCCCGCTATTTTCTTTGCCGTCATTTTCTCCCGCCATTCTTTGTCGCCATTTCCTATCGCCATTCTCTCCCGCCATTCTTTGCCGCCATTTTCTCCTGCCATTTTCTTTCCCGTCATTTTATTTGCCGCCATTCTCTCCCTTCATTTTCTCCCGCCATTTTCTTTCCCGCCATTCTCTCCCGCCATCTACTTTCCGGCCATCTTATTTCTCGCCATCTTCACTTCTCGACTTATAAAACGAGCCTCATGGTGTCCACGACCGTAGATAACATCGTCTGACACGGTCTATGTCTCATGCGTTGGTGCTGCTGGTGGAGTGTGAAACACTGTCTGAGAGAAGTCATAAGTGTTTGCAGCTTCGTCATCATCATCGGAGAGTTTTTCACACTTATGACTTCTCTCACACAGTGTTTCACACACCACATGAAGGCATCATCGTCATCCTCCGTCGATGCAGCACTCCTTATTGTGGCAGGAGAGAATGGCGGGAAAGAAAATTGAGGGAAAAAGATTGCGGGAAAGTATTTTTTTTCATGTATAAAATGGCAATGGTTGTACATTATTTATAAGGCACTTTTAATATAAACTCCTATGAAGCTCAAAACAAGTTTTGTAGTAGGATAAAAGAAATAAAATACAAAAAAATACTACAAATAAAATAGCTACTGATAACTAAATAGAAACAAAAAGAATATGTCAAAACAACTAAAGAAAACAATATAAAGCAATTAAAATTAAAAGAAATAGCACAAAACCTATAAAACACTATAATAGAACTGTTTTCATAAAAACCTAATTTTTAATCATTATAAAATTCGCCAATTAGTTACTACTGATAAACAAAGTCACAAAGAACCAGTAGCAAAAAGAATCATCTGAAAAAATACTACTAGCTCAAATTATAGGCAATCTAGTGATTTGAGCAAATTCATGAAAAATTCAAATTCAAACTTTCAAATCTAGTCAAACTTGATATCTACAGAAACTTCATAAAATTTCTAATCTAATGCAAAAAGAATCAAATTAAAATACTAAAAATCCTAATTGACATGAATTTTTTAAAACAGTAGAGCAGGTTTTGGCCGGTTGGCCGAAAAGTCCCTCCTCGGCCAACGGTTAGCCGAAAAGTCCCTCTTCGGCAACAGGAGGCCGACGGGGTGATACTTTTGATTTTTCTGCATCAGGGTGTATAGTTTCCGAATTTGCTATAAAACTCATCATAGTTTCAAAAAAATCCGGGCATATAGAGGGCCAAGTGTTAGCAACAACAACGATAAGAGATCGACACATCTTCAGCTCGAAGCTTCCCCGCCAAAAACCACCGACAAACGCGAACGTAGCCAAGCGCCGGTGATGTTGGTGAAGGTCGGCATTATCACCCAGAAAAAAGCATGTGCTTATTTAATTCCAAAGAGCACAAAATCACTTTTTCACTAGAAAAACGCTTAAACCTCAACTTGGGAGTATCTGGGAAGGAGAAGCCAAGCTAGACTCCGTATCCTTCCAATTTTAGCCCTTGGATGGAGTTCCTGCAGCTAGGTTCACCCGGATGCCAAAGCAAACCCTCTCCAACACTTACTCGGTGGATCCTATTTGACGCTTCATGCACCCGTTACTGTGTATTTTACAAACGGGCGCCTGAAGTGCCTCACGCTGGGCCGGCCCATCTGGCTTCTTTATTTCTGTTTTAAATCAGGTTAAAAAAGAGCTCCGAGAGTGTATCGAACGCACAACATCCCGAGACTGGAGAACATGCATCCTATTATATCCCGGGTAGCAGATCCACCACTAATGGTTAGTGAACTAATTCACGCTCAAGAAGCTAGACGGGATTCTGAACTCATTGGCCAAGTCTTTCTACCATATGATGCGGTGGCGATATTACAAACCCCAGTATGTACACGCAATGTAGAGGACTTCTGGTCATGGAACTTTGGAAAGTACGGGCACTTCACACTGCTCATGCTACGGGATGGTGATGGAAACGAAGAGGCGCGGAGTGGATTGGCTTGAGGGACGGACTGGGTTGTCTAATACGTCTGCTAAAAAAAATTGTGGGACACATTATGACATGTCACTGTCCCAGCGAAGCTCAGGATGTTCTTATGGAGGCTTGTGTGGCATTCCCTGCCCACAAAGGACGCCCGCAAGCATCGGAACATGTGTACAGATGACAACTGCAGCGTGTGCCCGATTTGTAGAGACATAGCCTGATCGAGTGCACTATGGCACGCTGTGTGGGGGCGCTAGTCGATCCATTGTTGCTGGAGCATATGATAGCGACTACTGAACCTTTAGTGAGAAATTGGTTGTTCTCCATGATGGAAGTTTTTTTACACGACGAGATCACAAGGTTGACAGTAACAATGTGGGCAATTTGAACGGCAAGAAGGAAACTTATTCGTGAGGGCATCCAACAAAGTCTGCTATCTATTTACCTTTTTTATCACGAGGTTTATTGCAGAATTAGATTAGATAAGAGAAACTACACGACAACCAGCTCCATCTTCGGTTGATAGAAGGAATAGGTGGATCCCTCCTCCGGTGGGTTTTGTCAAGATGAATGTCGATGCGGGTGTATCTTCTGATCACAATTGCGGCACCGCAGTGGCTATTTGTTGAGACAGAGATGATTCTTACCTGGGCTCTTCAGTGCTTGTGATCCAAGGTTTGCTTGATGCATCCACTCTAGAAGCAATAGCGTGTAGGGAAGCGTTATCACTTGCAGAAGATTTAAACTTGAAACACCTTCATATCACATCTGACTGCACAAAAGTGGTGAACAGAATATGGGTCAATCCTGAAGACGCTTTCGGAGGGATCATTAGGAAGATAAAGCAAAGAGAACCGCCCCTTTATTTCATGTAATTTTGTGCATGAATTTCGAGCTACAAATCATGAAGCTCATAAGATAGCTAGGCTTGGTACTACTCTTCCTCAGGGGAGACATATTTGGTTGCGGTCTCCCCACGATACTCTTGTTATACCTGTAAATGTTGATATGAGTTAATAAAGCCTGGCTATCTTTCCTCAATAAAAAATCCCTCATGTATCATCGCCTGCCGCACCAACCACAACCCCACCACACTCGAACTAGTTAGTTGAATCTTTTTCTTTCTTTGACTCTTCCCAAATTTTTTTTACTTTTTTCTTTGATTCAATGAACTTTTTAAATTCGTAATCTTTTTCTCAAAATCGATGAACATTTTTCCCAATTTTTTAGAACTTTTTTGAAATTCAATGAACCTTTTTTTAAATTCATGAACCTTTTCAATTTTGATGAACTTATTTCCAAATTTGATGATTTTTTTTAAAAAAATGATGAACTTTTTTCAGGGTTGATGAACTTTTTTCTCCAAATTCGATGAAATTTTATTCAATATTGTGAACTTTTTATAAAATCAGTGAGCTATTTTCATTTTTGATGAACTGTTCAGAAAAATTGATGAGTTTTTTTGAAATTGGATGAACTTTTTTCAAATTTAATGAACCTTTTTTTTCAAATCCATGAATCATTTTTTAATTCATGGATTTTTCATTTATTGCGATATTCCCTTTTTTCTTCAAAAGTCAACGCTAGAATCGCGCGAGCGATTCTCTTCACGTCACCCAGACCAGCTCGAATCGAGCGATCGATTTTTTTGCGTCATGTTCACTGGGATCGAACGAAGTTTAGTTGGGCCGGCTCAGTAATGCCATCCTTTCTTCGAGAGCCAGAATCCTAAACCGACGCTCCTTCTGCCTCCGCTTGCAACTGGGTGATTGATTAGGCTGCGCGTCGGTGTCAGCCATGGCGGCAGGGGGGTTGGGTGCGACCGTGCGGCGAGGTGGGGATGGCGACGACGCGCATCGGACTGGCGGGGATGAGGATCGATGGCGAAGACTACGCCGAGGCAGAGCCCGACAGTCCGACCGGGGAGGAGGAGGCCATCGGCGGCGGCGAGCCAAACGCACGGCCGCCTAGCCGCAGAGGGGAGAAGGTCAAGCGCGAGGCGCCCCTGCCTCCCCGCGACGAGAAACATCGACCGCCTTCTCCGACCCGGAGCTCGGCGCCGACGGACGAGGAGGAGGCCATCACCAGGAGTCATCGGATCAGGAAGAGGCGTTGGGCCAGCCGTTACGGTGCCTTTGATGACGAAAGTAAGGAACATTTCATCGATTCTCTTTCTCAAATCTAGATAGCCCTTGCACCTCCTCTTGGTACACCATAGGACATCGAGACAAATAGAGAGAACAAGAAGGCATTTCCTATTTGGCGCTGCAGGCACCCGATATTGTGCATTCTGCAAACGGGCACCTGCAGCGACCCGAGCTGGGTCGGCCCATCTAGTAATTTACCATCCCAAGAAAGATGCCGCGACGGGGATTCGAACCCACAACCTATCCGAGGTGAACTGTTCGTTCCAACCACCAAGTTACGCTGCCGTTATTGAACTGTTGTACTCTTTTTCACTTCTTCTTTAGTTCCATTCATTTTTTTCTTTTTTCTTTTACTTTTTTTCTTATCCTTTTCTGTTAATTCTTTTTGTTTTCTTTAATGCATGCTTTGTAAAAAATTGTCAAATTTGTTCCTATATTGACAAACTTTTTTCAAATTCGATGAAAATTTTCAAATATGATAATATCTTTTTAAATTTCGATGAACTTTTTCTCAAATTCGATAAACTTTTTCCAAATTTGATGAATTATTTTTCAAATTTGATGAATTATTTTTCAAATCGGATGAACTTTTTTGAAAAGTTGGCAAACTTTTTCGAAATTTGATGAACTATTATTCAAATCTGATGAACTTTTTTGAAATTCAATGAACTTTTTCCAAATTTTGGTGAACTTTTTTTCAAATCCATGAACTTATTTCGAACTCATGGTCATTTTTCATTGTTGTGAACTGTTTTTTCAAAATTATTGAACTTTTTTTCTAATTCGATAAACTTTTTTCAAATTTGATGAATTATTTTTCAAATCCGATGAACTTTTTTGAAAATTTGGTGAACTTTTCGAAATTTGATGAACTATTATTCAAATCTGATGAACTTTTTGAAATTCAATGAACTTTTTCCAAATTTCGGTGAACTTTTTTTCAAATCCATGAACTTATTTCAAACTCATGGTCATTTTTCATTGTTGTGAACTGTTTTTTCAAAATTATTGCACTTTTTTTCATTTCATGAACTTTTATTTTTGAATTCGTGAACTTTAAAGAATATATGAACCTTTTTTACATTGGTCAACTTTTTTATGCCATGTTCATCAACTTTCCAAATTCGTTCACATTTTTTACATAGATTCACGTTTTTTATTAATGTTTACAAATAAGTCAATATCTAAGCGCGGGGCTGTACAATAAGTGCCGCTGTTACGTTGGTTCTTAAATCGTTACACACTAAAATAAATCACTAGCAGGCTGTAGGTGTACTGGTTGGCCTACCTCGAAGACGAGCGTGAGTGCGTGAGTTTGAATCGCAGAAGCCACCTTTTTGGATGTCTTTTCGCGTAATAATACCTTTTTTTTGCGTGCGCGTCCGTGGGCCGGCCCAGCAGGCGCTGCCGCAGGCGCCAGCTGCCTTCGGCGGCGCTGAAGGCGCCGAATAGGCGCTCCCGAACAAGAGCACCATGCAAGGCAACTGATGATTCCAATTTATGTTATGTTTTACACCTCTTATTTCATTATATAGCTATATGATCATTTGGATTTAACTGCTTCACGCACCTCTTTTATATGTTTTCGCCGGGTTGTCATGCACGGAAGAGTTTTGGAATTTATGGAAAGAATGCCAATTTATGGTGGTAAGATCATGTCAATTAACGTGGTAGAATGTTGCCATAAAAGAATTAAGCACTTGGAGAAGAAATGATTCACGTGGGAGCCTCCACAATGCAAGACTGCGCACGGTATATATGACCACACGCGCTCGTACCGCTGATCGTATTGCGTGCCACCTCCTCATCTGGGTCAACTAGTTCACCCCCATACAGACAGATCGCAAATGAGAGACACGCAACTTCCAGAAACACATCCAAAACAAGAATCCCGCCTCCAGAAGGATTCCGAAGGGGGAATTGATCTAGGGACACCCCCGTCACAACTCTGCATTAAGAGGGCATCACTAGTAGAAAACGGAGCTAATATGAGACACATTAGTGCCGGTTTGATTTTGAGCCGGCACTAATGTGTCCAATAGTGCCGGTTCCAACGGCTAGCCGGTCGTTCTCATTAGTACCGGTTCGTGGCGAACCTTTAGTACCGGTTCGTGCCACGAACCGGTACTAAAGAGAGTGGTGGCAGGGTGTTGTCAGTTTGGGGCCCCTCCAGCGCCTTCAGTACCGGTTCGTGGCACGAACCGGTACTAAAGTTCGTCGTACATAAACCCTTCGTCCATCCGAGCCACTATGTTCTTCCCCTTTCCCCTCACATCCTCTGTTCTTCCCCTCTCTTCCTCGAGCTCCTCACAAATTTTGCTCAAAATTTGTCAAGATTTGAAGGCCCCCATCCATTCAAATGATCACAAAGGTTAGCAACTTTGTCCTTTCAACTCTCATTGCTAGATTAGCTCTTGCAATGCTTTGTATAGTGATTAATTTGGGAGGAATTATATTTGCTAGTATTTGATTTATATGCAATTTGAGGTCAAAAATAACACTTAGTTTGCATATGTAGGTGTGGTTTACTTAGTGCCTTCTAAATCTCCGTCGTAACCACCGTCGATCGCCCGCACCGTCCCGTCGCCGGCACCACCTTGTGGTGAGGCTCTTGTTCATGAATGTTTTACATTACCAAATTGATGTTTGTGTGATTTGGATATATAGTTACTCGTATAATTATCTTACCCGTACGTTGTTTGTTATACATAGTGCCATGGTTTTGATATCCGTCCCCGTCGGCCCTCGTCCTTGTTATGATTCGGATGTGGTATATTCTCTTTTAAAACTAGTTGTTGCATTTCGTGTTTATGACAAATTATGCCCATCAAGTTGACATAGATATTTTTATCTAGGAGGTATGTGAACCGGAAATTCCAACCGACCCTATTGTCGAGAGGTTAAATTTAGTTGAAAGAGAAAACGAGTATTTGAAAGAAAAATTGAAAAGAATTGAGGGGGAGAAGATGGAATTGGAGTTGCATGTTGCCGATGTCGTCGATGATCACAAGATCAAGATGGAGAAAATGAGGTTGAAGATTAGAAAGATTAGAAAATATGCCATTGATAGTGTGGCTTGGTATCATTATGCTGTTGGATCAATTGTTACCTTAGTTGCGATCTTCATCGCATTTGTTGTTGCATTTAAATTCTTTAGCTAGAGAGTTATTTGTATGTTGCATTTAATTAAGTGTTGTATATGAACTTTATGTATGAACTTGTATTAATTTGGTCTATTCGGTGTTGTGTAATGAAGATGAGCCGACAATGGATGTATGATGACCGATGCTCTCCCGAGTTCATTAATGGCGTGCATACTTTTCTGCTTGCCGCTGAGGCAAACAAGCGGGCGGATGGTTTTATGCCTTGTCCATGTGCTGGCTGTAAGAATGGTCACAGTTACTCTACGTCAAGAACCATTCACGTCCACCTATTTGAGTCCGGTTTCATGCCCCACTATAATGTTTGGACCAAGCACGGAGAAATAGGGGTTATGATGGAAGACAATGAAGAAGAAGAGGACGACGACGGCTATCCTGGCCATGGGTTCCCTGAATACGATGATACAACAATGGGGGAAGAAGCTGAGCCGGCAATGCGGAAGAAGCTGAAGAAGAGGCATCAGATGAGCCCGCTGATGATCTAGGTCGGGCCATTGCCGATGCAAAGAGAAACTGCGCAAGTGATCTGGAGAGGACGAAGTTGCAGCGCATGTTAGAGGATCACAAGAAATTGTTGTACCCGAATTGCGAAGCTGACAAAAAAAAGTTGGGCACCACACTTGAATTGCTGCAATGGAAGGCAGAGAATGGTGTATCTGACAAGGGATTTGGAAAGTTGCTGGTAATGATAAAGAATATGCTTCCAAAGGACAACGAATTGCCCGAGAGTACGTATGAAGCAAAGAAGGCTGTCTGCCCTCTAGGGTTAGAGGTGCAAAAGATACATGCATGCCCTAATGACTGCATCCTCTACCGCGGTGAGTACGAGGATTTGAACGCTTGCCCGGTATGCGGTGCATTGCGTTATAAGATCAGTCGCGATGACCCTGGTGATGTCGAGGGTGAGCGCCCCAGGAAGAAGATTCCTGCCAAGGTGATGTGGTATGCTCCTATAATACCACGGTTGAAACGTTTGTTCCAAAACAAAGAGCATGCGAAGGCGATGCGGTGGCACGCAGAAGACCGTAAGAAAGACGGAAAGTTGAGAGTACCCGCTGACGGTTCGCAGTGGAGAAAAATCGAGAGAAAGTACTGGGAGGAGTTTGCAGGTGACCCAAGGAACGTATGGTTTGGTCTAAGCGCAGATGGCATTAATCCTTTTGGGGAGCAGAGCAGCAACCATAGCACGTGGCCTGTGACTCTATGTTTGTATAACCTTCCTCCTTGGTTGTGCATGAAGCGGAAGTTCATTATGATGCCAGTGCTCATCCAAGGCCCTAAGCAACCCGGCAACGACATTGATGTGTACCTAAGGCCATTAGTTGAAGAACTATTACAGCTGTGGAATGGAACAGGTGTACGTGCGTGGGATGAGCACGGACAGGAAGAATTTGACCTAAAGGCGTTGCTGTTCGTGACCATCAATGATTGGCCTGCTCTCAGTAACCTTTCAGGACAGACAAACAAGGGATACCGCGGATGCACGCACTGTTTGGATGATACCGACAGTATATATTTGGATAGTTGTAGGAAGAATGTGTACCTGGGACATCGTCGATTTCTTCCGACAAGGCATCCCGTAAGAAAGAAAGGCAAGCATTTCAAAGGTGAGGCGGATCACCGGACGAAGCCTCGCCACCGTACTGGTGCTGATGTACATGATATGGTCAAGGATTTGAAGGTAATCTTTGGAAAGGGTCCTGGCGGACAACCTGTTCCGAAGGACGCTGACGGACGCGCACCCATGTGGAAGAAGAAATCTATATTTTGGGACCTGCCATATTGGAAAGACCTAGAGGTCCGCTCCGCAATCGACGTGATGCACGTGACGAAGAATCTTTGCGTGACCCTGCTTGGCTTTTTGGGCGTGTATGGGAAGACAAAAGATACACCAGAGGCACGGGAGGACCAGCAACGTATGCACGGAAAAGACGACATACATCAGGGTCAGGCCAGCTACGCTCTTACCAAAGAAGAGAAGGAAATCTTCTTCGAATGCCTGCTCAGCATGAAGGTACCGTCTGGCTTCTCGTCGAATATAAAGGGAATAATAAATATGGCAGAGAAAAAGTTCCAGAACCTAAAGTCTCATGACTGCCACGTGATTATGACGCAACTCCTTCCGGTTGCATTGAGGGGGCTTCTACCGGAAAACGTTCGATTAGCCATTGTGAAGCTATGTGCATTCCTCAATGCAATCTCTCAGAAGGTAATCGATCCAGAAATCATACCAAGGTTACAGAATGATTTGGTGCAATGTCTTGTCAGTTTCGAGTTGGTGTTCCCACCATCCTTCTTCAACATCATGACGCACGTCCTAGTTCACCTTTGCGAAGAGATTAACGTTTTGGGTCCTGTATTTCTACACAATATGTTCCCCTTTGAAAGGTTCATGGGAGTCTTGAAGAAATATGTTCATAACCGTGCTAGGCCAGAAGGAAGCATCTCGAAGGGCCATGAAAATGAGGAGGTCATTGAGTTTTGTATTGACTTTATTCCTGACCTTAAGCCGATTGGTGTTCCTGAATCGCGGCATAAGGGCAGACTGGAAGGAAAAGGCACGCTAGGAGGGCATCAAATAATATGTATGGACGGGCATTCTCTCACTGAAGCACACTACACAGTTCTACAGAATTCCGCCTTGGTGGCTCCGTATATGGAGGAACACAAGAATTTTCTACAGTCCAAACACCCGGAGAAGTCTGACGACTGGATTACACGCGAACAAACGAGGACTTTCGCCGGTTGGTTGCAGAAACGTGCCCTGAATGATGGCGATATTCAAAATGACCTGTACTCGCTGTCCCAGTTACCATCTTCGAATATAATGACTTTCAAAGGGTACCAGATAAATGGGAATACATTTTACACGATCGCCCAAGATAAGAAGAGCACCAACCAAAACAGTGGTGTCCGCTTTGATGCAACAACCAACACGGGAAAGGAAACATATTATGGTTACATAGAGGACATATGGGAACTTAACTATGGATCAGGTGATTTGAAGGTCCCTTTGTTTCGGTGCAAATGGGTCAATATGACACGAGGCGGGGTAACGGAAGACCCGCAGTACGGAATGACAACAGTGGATCTCAACAATCTTGCGTATGCAGACGAACCATTCGTCCTAGCCAATGATGTGGCGCAGGTTTTTTATGTGAAAGACATGTCTACCAGGCCGAGAAAAAGAAAAGATAAGGAAGCGAATGGATCATACGACGAGCCAAAGCGCCACATAGTTCTTTCAGGAAAAAGAAACATCGTGGGAGTGGATGACAAGACAGACATGTCAGAAGATTATGAAAAGTTTGATGAAATTGCTCCATTCACAGTGAATATTGACCCGAGCATCCAGTTAAATGATGAAGATTTTCCATGGCTACGGCGCAAAGGGACACACGCGAAGAAAAAGTTTCACACCCAAAGATCTGGGATGTGATCGGCTTCACTATCATCACTTTCTTCTGTGTTTCACACCCAGGAGGGAATGTCTGTAATAGTTAGGGTAGTTAATTATGTGTTTTGGCATTTGAAACGCGAAGAAATTTTATGTGCAAACAAATTCTTTTCATGCATTTACTGATTTTTTCCAGCTAAATGACCCTGAAATTGAAAAGCATTTCAAATGAACTCAGAAAAGGTTGAAAGTTGGCATGGTATCATAATTTCATACAAATAGCATGTGCAAAAAAGTAGAGAGGGTTACGGCAAAAACTGGATACACTTCGTGTACAAAATGGACAATCTCTTTCGAAGTATCAGGGTTTCCGACGAAAACTGAACTGTTACAAAGGCATTTCATTTTTTAAATAACCTAAGCATTACCAAATTGAATATAATGATAAAACACACTAATATTAAACATAAGAAAAAAGAATCACTGAAAAACTTTTTTCAAAGTTAAGTTATTCACAAACTAGTGATTCACACAAATTTCAAATAATTCAAAATTTAAACTATTCAAATTTGAAAACTACCGGCACTAACAGAAAGTTTGTAATTTTTGTACCTAAAGCAAAAATATTCACAAAGAAACTCTAAATACAGCAAAAAACAACTCAAAAATAAATAAAACAAAATAAATAAAGCGAAAAAAATTAAGAAAATAAAAAAGCCCGCCTACTGGGCCAAAGCGGCCTGCATACGACTAGGAACACAACCTTTAGTTGGGCCAGGATGCAGGCCTGCAAAGGCCCAGTAGGCCCACATGGCAGCAATGAATTGGTAGGCCCAGTAGGCCTGCTTAGGAGAGGAGCTCGAGAGAGCTACCGCACTGGGGCTTATAAACCGGTGCGGTAGCCCTTCGACTAGCGAGGTGGGACTAAACTTGCCGCACCGCACTGCGCCAGCGCACCCCTTTAGTACCGGGTCGTGGCACCAACCGGTACTAAAGGGGGGGGGTCTTTAGTACCGGTTGGAGCCACCACCCGGTACTAAAGGGGGTGCGCTTCCCGCCGCTTGGCCTGGCCAAAACAGACCTTTAGTACCGGTTGGTGGCTCCAACCGGTACTAAAGGTCCATCCTATATATACAACACTTGAAAAAAATTCAGTTTCCCTCTGTTTCTTCCCTCTGTTTCCTCCCTCCGTCGCGCCGCCCTGCCCCGATCGACGCCGTCCCCGTCGACGTCGCCGCCCCGCCCCTCGTCGTCGACCCCGGCTGTCCCCGCCCCTCGTCGCCGCCCCGTCGACGTCGCCGCCCGCCGTCCCGCCCTCGTCGCCGCCCCGTCGATGTCGCCGCCCCGGCCGTCCCGTCTCCGTTGTCCCGTCGTCCCCGTCGCCGCGCCCCGCCCCGCCCCGTCGTCGCTGCCCCATCCCGTCGCCCCGGCCGCCCCGCCTCGTCGTCACCGCCGCCCCGTCCCGTCGCCCCGTCGTCGCCGCCCCGTCCCGTCGCCCCACCGCCGTCGCCCCGTCGTCGCCTCGCCAGTGAGCTCGCCCGGCCGCCATGTCCACACACACACACACACTACACACACACACACACATTATTAGTTTGTTTTGTTATTTTTTTTCTTCTGGTTTTTAGTTATAGAAATGTTAGGAAATTATTCTGTTTTTTAGTTATATAAATATTAGAAATGTTAGTTATATAGAAATGTTATAAATGTTTTCTGTTTTTTAGTTATAGAAATATTTATAGAAATGTTAGCAATTTTTCTGTTTTTTAGTTATATAAATATTAGAAGTGTTATATAAATGTTAGTTATATAATCAGGAAATTTTAGAATTAGTTTTAGTTAGATGAATTAGATTAATGTCAAATTGTTAGAATTTGCATATATATAGAATTTTAGTTATCACAATCCAATCATTTAAAAAATGTTACTTTTTACGGGCATATAGTATTTGTTCTCGACGATATGCCCGGCCCGCATCCTCGCCGTCGACCCATTCGCGACGATGTCATGCTTCAGAGGACCCATGTCCGGGACTGGGCTCTGCCGGGCTGGCACTGGGAGGTGCTACCTGGAGGGGCGCGCCGCTTGGTGAGGAACCCGACCTCAGGTCCCGTCGTCGACCCTGATCTTCTTTGGTGGTGTTCGCGTGGGCCACATTCGGTGCAGAGGCAGCTGGCCCCGCCGGAGGTGGTGCGTCGCCGTGTCAGGGAGGAAGATGAGCACGTCCATCGGTACATGGCTGCTATGGACGACGTCATGTTCTCCACTACTTGGCGGGTTCTTTGGGCAGATGACCGGAGATATGATCCTGTGATGGTTCCTTCTCTTTGGGTGTGCACCGCCCGCGCCCCAGGAACCGCGAGTGGCGCCCTAGATTCTTCTGTAGTACTCGATCTTTATTAGGTACCTAGCCAGTGATGTATTCGATATATAATATTCGAGACGATGTATTCGAGATTATATATATTAAGACGATGATGTATTCGAGATTATATATTCGAGACGATGTATTCGAGATTCAGTTTTTCCTTATTGATTAATTGCATCCATGCATTGTAATTTGAATACTAAATTGTTTTATATTTCTTCTGTATTAATTAGTAAAGTAAAAGCTATGGCGGACAATACCGGCAGAGAGAGAGAAGAGGAATTGTTCGACATCATACGCAGCCCTCACAGGCTAGATGATCTGAATGAAGATGACGGCTCCCAATATCTGAACAATACCGGAGAGGGTGATGAAAAGATATTCGATCTCGACGACCGAGCTGATGAAGTCATGAACTATGATTATGATGACACAGACAATGTTTGTGATGACACAGACAATGCTGATCTTCAAATAACAAAGACTACCGGCGAGGTATATTTATATAAGCATGCATCCTGGTGATCATCACATGTTTTTTATTGAAGATATATTAACGAATCGATCTTTCTTCTTTCAGCCCTCCGGATCGAGCAAATCTGCTTCTACAGACAGCAAGACAAAGCGAGGCCCGGGCAGATTGTTGAAGGATGGTGTAAAGTACCACATCGAATCCACCAAACTTAGTGGCGAACCCCTCACGCCTAAGAACGTTGCGGACAAGTGGACTCGTCAGTGCGGAGTTCTTGTGAAGGACAAACTCCCGATCTCCATTCAAGAATGGAAAGAGCCAAAGACTAAACGTCCAGGTGTTACTTGGGTCGACGACAGAGCCAAAAAAGACCTGGTGAAATCTCTGATGGAACATTTCACCCTACCAGATCATTTCACTGAAGCAGATGTGGAGAAAGTCAAGGCCGCTGCTCTTAAGAAGATGGCAATTGCATTCAACACCCACAAGAAAACTGTATGGGCCAACTACCTTGCTAATGAAAGGAAGACTCCAAATTTCAAGGGAACACTGGAGAAGCAACACGATTTCGTGACCTTCAAGGATTCAGAATTATCTAAGGAACGGTCGATGAAAAACAAGGCAAATGTCGCAAGAAAGACGCAGTTCCATAGGCTGGGTCCAGGTGGCTACGCGGTGGGATTGCCTAAGTGGGATAAGTCTGAGCAAGAGTTAGAGGGTGCAGGGGTCACTCCGATTACTAGGAGCTGGCCCCCCAGGTGCAAAAATTGGTTCTATGCGCATGGGGGGGCGTTGGACCCGAAGACAGGCCTGGTTTCGAAGAAGGCAAGTCTAAAAGGAGCCGAACAAAAGATACTTGACGCAATAGAAGAAGCTCGAGCGGGGGTGTTCACGCCCAACAGAGAGAACGACGAGCTTACGCGCGCCCTGGGAAATCCTGAACACCCGGGAAGAATACGAGGCATGGGTGTTATTCCCTGGTATGAGGGCTTTTCGGACTGGAATGACGACTACAGGTCCCGTGCAAGAAAGAAGATGGAGGAGGAGAAGAAGAGGAAGCTGGAGGAGGAGCAGAGGAAGCAGGACGCAGAACGCCTTCAAGGCCTAGAAGCAAGGCACGCGGACCTGGCACTCAAATTCCAGCAGCAGCAGCAGCAGATCGACTCACTTAGCCAGGAAAGGGGGTCTCAGCAGCGGCAGCAGCAAGCGGATGATCGTCCAGCATTGGATAGCACCGTCCCATCCATGCCGAGAAGCAGCGTTGGTTCTGCCCCGGGCGATACACTGCTGGATACATACCCTGTGGATGACATCATAGAGAACACTAACTGTGAGCTACACTCCAAAATGAAGAACATATCCATGAAGGTGGCGGACGGCGTTGCTTTTCCAGTTACCCCCGAAGCAACCTACCATTGCATCCCGATTCCAGAGGCTATGCTCGTGTCATGGTTGATGAAGTGGTGCACCCATATTCGGGGCTAACGCTTGACATTCCTGGAGGTGAAGACGAGCGCACACTGGGAGAGGCCATACATCGTATCATCCTATGGAGAAAGGATTGCATCATCTTTCGAAGTCCACCGACACCGCGTCGTCTGCCGCCTCCTCCTCGAAGTTCGCCATCGAGTCAGCAGACTCCCGCTCCTCCAAGTCCACGAACGCGTGAGACTCCTCCTCCTCGAAGTCCGCCACCCCCTCCAAGTCCCCGAACGCGTGAGCTGACTCCTCCGGTTTCAAGTCGGGCACAGCGTCATGCCACTTCTCCGGTTTCAAGTCCGGCACTGTGTCAGGCCACACCTCCTGCTTCAAGTCCGGCACATCGTCAGCCCACTTCTCCTGATCCAACTCCACGTCAGCCGTCTCCGCCGTCTCAGCAATCGCAGAAGAGACATGCCGCAGCTTTGGTGCGTAGCGGTACGAGTCGAGGTAGTTCAGGAAGTACAGGCGGAGACAAGCGATATAAATATGGTCCAAGCCTCGCTCCTCTTCCTCAGAGGCCTTACGACATGACCGAGGAGCAAAACGCAGCCATAGTGCAGGCCCAAGTGGACGCCCATTTTGGACCAAAACCGGCACCGCTGCCAAAGGAGAAAGTGCTTGAGAAAATGATTGACCACTTCATTCATATGGCTAGAGCACCAGCTCCCAAGCCTGTTGACTCAGACTATGAGCGTCAAATCAGAAAGCTACATCGAGCACGGCTACGGAAGGAAGCGAGCTCGAGCTCGATCCAACATGCAGCTGGCAAAAAATGCGGGAAAACCGTTCCCCAGCTGGGAGAACAGGCGGCGCAAGAGATCCCCCCGCTTGTTGTGCCAACAACACATGAGAGGAGTACGCGCGCCAAATATTATTGTGGGCAAACCGTTAGCGTTCCCCAGCAGGGCGATGTGGTAATAACGGAGGAGCATATAATGCAGGCTGAAATGCTCAAGATCTCTGTTGGACAACTCCTCGAAATCGAGCCCATGTCTCCGCTTAAAGAATCGGAAATAAAATGGAAATATGCCTGGGGCCAACCTTTGGTCCATCCAGACAAGGTCAAGGACCTCCCAACGAGAATGTATGAATTGCATCAATGGTACATGAACATTACCAAGATTTCCAATCGAGAGTCCCTCATGGTGAATGTCAAGCATGAGCATTATTACCATGAGAAAGCTCTGTCCATTGAGTATCCAGAACTATTTCAGTTATACAATCAAGACGCACTCGACAAGTCTATCGTCAGTTGCTATTGTCTGTAAGTGATTTCTTTCTGTAATTTAAGTCTCAAGCTAGTTATGTAGTGATAATTTTGATCAATCATTACATGTAATTATCCTCACTATATTCTTTTCTGTGGTATTATATGCAGGATGAAGATGTATGAAATGAAAAAATCTGGACGCTATGGCATTGGGTTCATTGACCCAAATACCATTAATGAGGACATATGGAAGTATCCATTTTATCAAGCAGGTGTAGAGGAAAGCATGCTAGAGTTCTTGAAGCGCCTCAATAGCAATGAAGATATACTACTTCCTTACAACTTCCCGTGAGTCACACTGTCTTGTACTACAAATTCTGTTTTTGCTTACTAGCTAGCTAGATGTTAATAATTAAGTGTATACGGTTTACGGTAGTTGATTAATTTTATGCACATGCCCGCTTAATTAAGACATGCAAACGTGTGCGCATGCAGTTGGCACTGGGTCTTGTTAGACATTAAAGTTGAGGAAGGAAAAGTTGAATTACTGGACTCACTAACTAAAGAAGAAAGGACTTCACCATCGTGAAGGGGATAGTCAACAGGTAATTTCAATCATTATTAACTATATATCTCGGCCTATTATTAGTTCGTCATTTCCTGATATGAACTATTTAATAACCCCTTTATTAATTTTCTTTGCCGGCGGGCAGGGCATGGGCAAAGTTCATCAAGGTGACTCCAGGCAATGGCAAAAAAGTTGTTTTGGCATCGACCAAAGGTAAGTAATTAAGTAGTACTAGCTAGCTACCATCTCTTTAATTCTTGTTTCAATATCATTAATTAATTATCATGCTTGATTAGTTAATTATTATCTGATTCAATTCCATTCTCGTAAAGGCCCTGAAGCAGGTGTCGGGGAATAATCTGTGTGCATTCTACGTTTGCGAGAACATTCGCATGATGACGTCCGAAAGGAGCAGATCTGATAGACAGGACTGGGTACGTTTGTCAGAACAGTATTCACACCATTATCGATATCTAGTCACACAACTAACACAAATGCATATTGATCTCCTTCTTAACAATTCAAAGAGGTGCGGGATAAGCTCCTACCATCGGACCGCATACTAGCACTTCAAGAGGAAATAGCCGGATTTTTGCTCGACCAGGTCATAAATCCCGAAGGAGAATACTATTACCCGTTACCGCTCCCATGAACCACTTGTCATCGTGCTCCGGAGGCACCAAGGCAACATATGTAGGAGAAATTGTATATGTATACATGTGTATGTGTGAATAATGGTGTTGGTTGTGAGACATTCGATGATATATATATATATGCGGTTCTATACGTACGAGAAAATCTATTTATATATATGCATAACGTGTACAATTTGTAGTATCGTGAAATACCAGCAAACAAAATAAATGTAATGGAAAATATAAAAAAAACACCCAAACATTTAGTACCGGTTGGTGTTACCAACCCGTACTAAAGCCCTACGCGCACCCGGGCCTGGCTCGTGCCACGTGTTTGCACTTTAGCGCCGGTTCGTGATGAACCGGTACTAAAGGGGGGACCTTTAGTCCCCACTCTTTAGTGCCGGTTGGTGAACCGGCACTAAAGACCGTTACGAACCGGCACTAAAGGCCGGCTCTGCACTAGTGCATCATCATAACCTGTCGTCATCATCACCATCCCATCTCCGTATATTTGTAATACATTAGTCAGTGTGGATTCACTTTTGTATTACGTTACCACTACCACCATGTTTGTCATGATTCATCATGCAATGTTCACGTCTTTGATGTGTGAGTAGTTTCCCTAGTTCTCGGGGATATGAAGGAACCCCAGTATGTCTATGGTTGAATGACAATATAATTTGATATCATGTTTATATGTTTATGTTAATGACCTTCTTGATGTTGGGTGAAGTCGACCATCTCACATATGCCTTATTTGAAAGGAAGGTTATTAATATTGGTGTGAAGGTGGGATGTGGAGGTCGGTAGTGACAGTTCTAATCTCCCTCCTTCCTGGATCATTGCAATAAGGGATAAACAGAGACCACCTTAGTTCTGTCCATGGGAAACCCTTAATAATCATTCGGTAACCAGTGTGGGGGATGAATGATAATGGCGCATGGGATGCGGAACTGCTGCATGTATGCACACATTTGTACTTGCTCCGGCCACATGTAGAAACATATAAAGCGGATTAGGGATCCGAATTAAAATCATGATGGCATCAGTCGTGTTAGACACATACTAGCGCGGAATCCAGACAACCTGAAAATGCTTTAGTTCTATCGATTCCAGCTACCACGTCTGACGCTCTTTTATTTTAATTTACTCATGCTATTTATTTCCACGCTCGCAACAACCACTCAATATTTTAAACTTTTGTTCCGATTTGCTTAATTTAAATCACTACAAGATACAAAATCCAATTCCTATGCTCCCTATGCGATTGATACTTTTACTTCGAATAAGCTACACCTTAATGTTGTCCACTTGCAGGACATCAACAACAAAACCTCAAATGACGTTGAAGGGCACTGAACTCTGAGACCTCACCGCTGCCACGATCACCCTAGAGAGAGGTCGACCGTCAGCACCAGGATGACCAAGGAAACACCGCCACCACAATACACCCTAACAAACCAGTCACGCTCCAACCGAGACACCGAGTAACCAACATCAAATCCATGGCTCAAAGACTACGAGCCCAAGGGGGAAACGAAGATGTCATCGCCATCTGATCCTTGTAAGGATCTTAGGCTTTCACCCGGTGCACACCAAGAACGTGCCACAAAAGCTCCACAATGACACCTTAAAGAAGGGAAGCGGCAAACGAAGGTGTCGCCAGGCCATCATCGTTGCCGACAAGGTCGGCCGTAGGCCTTTGCTTGAAGTATCACATCTCGGACCTCACCGCAACACGCTGGCCGCTGAGTTCTGTAAGCACATGAGCGTGAGACCTCGCCTCCTCCATGCCACACAACGATCGTCCTAACCGGTTCTAGAAGGAGCCCCCAGACGTAGTCGCTCACTTTGAGTATTGTGCCGATGAAAGGGGGATAGAACTAGGCCGCCGCACCGGCACCACGCAAACCTCCACTGGCTCAAGTCATTGGACGTCGCACTGTCAAAACCTGCACAAGAGGGAAACCACCAGTAGCCATCCCAGAGCCCCAACCCGCCCGCGCAGCCGTCGGCTGGAGTAGGGACTAACCATTGCCGCCAACCACACCACACCTCCTACTCTCCGTCACTAAAACCTTCTGAGCGCCCGCCACACGCTGCTAACTTGTGCCCCGTCGCTCTCCTTCCCCTGCCGCCAATGACACGTGCCGCCGTCCGAGCCCTCGCCTCTGCCACAGAAAGCAGCCCATGTTGCCCATCCTCCGAGACAAAGGATAGTGAGATCGCCTCTCAGCCGCCACACGGGCTCAACAATGCCATCCGACGATGGCGATGCGAGGTGAGGTGGGGTATAGGACCGGCGGCGGCTAGAGTTTTCTCACCGCGGGAGCGACACAGGAGTCACCAGAACCGTCCTTAGGTTCCCAGCCACATTAACATAAAAATTAACTTTCTATATACACCTACTATATACTATAAAAACGCTTTTATGGTTTCTCGCTTGCATCTTTTTTTTAGTCAATTTCGCTTGCATTAAGTGGCTTTCACTAGGAAATGTTCTCAACTCAGGAGAAGCCCGACTAGTAGATATGTGTTCTTCCGATTTCAGCCGTGCTCCACCCTTGGATGGAGATCCTGCGGCCCAGGGTCACCCCAGAAACCCACTCCGACTCTGCTTCGTCCCCGCGTGGGTGATTAGGCTGAGCGTGGGCGTGAAGCATATGGGCGGCAGGGTCGGGAAGTGGGGAGTGGCGATGGGGATCGAAGGCGACGGCGAGGCACGGCCGGGAAGTCCAGTTCGCCGGGTCGCCACCGGGGAAGGCGAGGCGGTCGGCGGCGGCGAGGCAAACGCACGGTCGCCACGCCGCAGAGGGGTGAAGGTGAAGCGGGCCCTGAGGAGGAAGCCCCTGCCTCCCCGCGGCGAGAAGCAGCGGCCGGCTTCTCCGGCCCGGAGCTCGGCGCCGGCGGAGGAGGAGTACAGCCACAGGGAGGAGGACGCCATCACCAGGAGCCGTCGGATCTGGGAGAGGCGCTGGGCCGGCCGCTACGGCGCCTTTGACAACGAAAGTAAGGAGAAGCATCTCATCGATTCTATTCCTCAAAATCTTGATTCCCCTTGCCTGCCATGTCACTTTTCTAGTGCCACCCCATATATGTTCAGTAGATAGAATGATTAATTGCACAAGGGACCAATGATCCATACTGAAGCAGTTTTGTTGCTCTTGTTGTTACATTTGGATTGGATTGGATTGGATTGGGTGCCACTGCCACAAACCCAACCCATTGACCAGGGACACCTTGCATTGCATATTGGATATTGCTATGCTAGGATCATCATTTTTACTGAAAGTCTGAAACTCAATTGCTCATCCGGTTGCTGGGTCAGGGAGAACAGACAAACCCATTGATCAGTGACCCTTTGCATTTTGCAATTCCTAATGCTAGGATCATACTCACTGAAACTGGACTGCTGATCGGTCTTTTCCTTCTTATTATTCAACTGCCCATATGTTCCGGTTACAGTAACTGATTACTTCTGTATACAGTACCAAACCCAACCCCGGCAATAGTCATGAATGAACCGTCAGTATCTACTTTCTGATGTATGTTGCTACCTAGCGGTGTATGATATCTGAGTAGCATATCAAGTATCTATGAATACCTTAAATTTGGCTTTCTTCTTTTTACTGGGATATCTAGCAATAACTTAATTTTTCTTCTTGCAGCAAGTATCGGTCCCATGCGCTACACATTCAAACCGCTTACCCCAGAATACCTATTCACAGAACAGACCGTGCAAATCTTCTCCATCAGGGTCAGGGCCCCAACAGATGGTCTCAGGTGGCCACTGCATGTCCATGGCCACATTGCCACCAGAGACTCGATGGATCAGAATCGCAACTATCTCTTCAGGCGCACAAGGGATAACTGCCAAAGCCTCACACAAGACGTGAGTACCATCTATCTAGTTGTCTCTGTTTGTTTTACCTTCTTCGTCAACAATCACTTGCTCCTAATCTGCTGTGCAATTGTAGATGTACTTCTCGTTCATGTTTGTCCATGTTACATTCAGAGTCCTAGATAATCTGTCAAGTCTTACTAAAATTCCTAGTATCTTCCGTTGTGCCTGCTTTTTTATAGGAGATGATCTAACTATGTCAGTTGAATAATTAATCAATGGTGATGCTTTTGTTGCAGGATCCATCCTTGCTGCTAACGGGCCCATCCCGTGCAATTGTGTACCTTGCTCCAATTACATTTGAAGTCCAGTTAAAAGTAAAGGGCGAAGGAGAGTCTGAAGATGAGATGCTGGCTTTCGGTGCCTTCTACTACGACGATGGGTCTGCTTGTGAACACAAGCTCTCCATATGCTACGACCACAAGCGCTGCATGCTCGAGTACGAAGTGGCGCTGCGGCCACGCTCGGTTGAGGCCACGATCAGCTTGAAGGTCGTCGAGGGGTCGTGGCCGGAGAACCACCGAGGAATAGTCGTCGCCATTACCTCAGGCATAGACGAGAAGATTGCACTGCTTCGTTGTCGAGACAGAGAACTTCCCATCGGTCCGGATGGTGTGATCGAGCTCTCGAGGCGGGTTGTTTCCGTGGACTTGGGAGAGAAACTGTTGGTTGCGGTGGACGCATCTCTGTCCGACTTTCTTGCGCGGGGTACAGCTGTGTTCAATCCGGTGTGCTCCGGCATGAGCCATGGTGTGTGCGACCTTGGTTCCTGCAAGATTCAAGTCACCGTTGGTTGGTCCCTCTTTGTTATTGTTGTTTGAACATAGACTGTGTTGAGTAGTGGTTGCTCGACCGCTGTCGAAGTGTTTCGAGGCTGTCCAGTTCTTTCTGGTTAGACTTTCAGTGGTAGCATCCTTGAAACTGTTGAACTGTTCCTGTATGATCATGTTATGGTGCTCGGCTAATGTCATGATGCTCACCTTTAGCGTTTATTTGCTGAGATGTAAGCTTGTGCCTGTTTGTAAGTATATCATGTTCTATGTTTATCCATGCTGTTTGCCATATCACCCAGGAAGCAAAAAAGGATTAAACATTGCATTATTTAGGCTTGTAGGAATTGGGGGAAATGCTGGTGAGATGAACAAACGCTGAAGCTGCAGTAGTTTGTATCAAGTTCCATCCATTCTGCATCCAAGTTCTGATCTGTAGTGATGAAGATGCATTGTTGAGTACCAAGTGTCCAAAACACGTGGAACTGAGATTGCAGACTGAAGTAATTTCCAGCAGTTGCGCAACTCTACCGACTGCTGATATCAACAGGTATATGCTTGAAAAATTATTTAGTCTCCTCTGTCTTTAGTATGACACTGATCTGTGCCATATGTACTTGATCATTCCATGTTTCCATCCTTTTTTGCTTATCTATAAAGACGAAATTATCGTTCCATGCTGTGTAAAGAGTAGTGTATTCCTTCTGTTTGATCACTGTAGTGATAATATGGTAAATCAGATAGGCAATTCAACTCCAGTTGTCCTTTTAGCAAAGATATGGGATTAATCATGATAGCTAGCTTTAAGCAGATTTGAGCATCATATCAGGAATGGCTTTCAGAGGAGTCAAGATGCTCTCGTCTCACAAATCTCAAGGGAAAATCATATAATTCAAAATGCAACATAAAGTTGTATATCATGATATTTGACATTCCATATAAGTTGACATCTAGAATATATTCTGCTGGCCCCAAAGGCGGTGATGATAAGATACTCTGGTAGGGAGGCCTACGTGCACCAAACTAACACGATTAGATCTTGTTCTCTAGGACGCCCGTATATAAATAGATGCTGGAGGGAAGAAACACTGCAAATCAAGAACGGAAGAGACCAAAGTTCAGTAGTGGTAATGCATCAGGGGAGCGCAAGCCTTACATGGCTGCAAGGGCCTTATCTCTGATAGCCAAGAATGACTTGCCTGTGTCTTGTTCCTCCCTCAAGGCGGCTTAATTGGCCTTGGGGTGTGGTTTCATGGGCAGTCTTCTTGGCTAGCCTGAGTGGCTCCTGCCGCCCATGCTAGGCTGTATCTTTCATCATAAATCAATGCATGCTGATGTTCATGTTCCATGCATGGAGAAAATTAGCTTAGTGTGGTCGAAGATGTACAAAATGGAGGATACCATCTTCTAACTCGAGTTTTTTTTTTGTGATGGTATGAAAAAATTATAGAAAAGGAGAAACAAGCCCACTAGGCATAGTGTCCTTGTCATTGACAATGACATCAGGCTTTCTGGCTTTACAAAACATCATCATCGTCAAATCTAACTTCTGCCAGCTGATTCCCCAATATGCAGTACAGTTTCTTCGGTACTTTTTCTAAAATTAGTATGGTTCTGTATTAGTAGCAGACTAGCAGTGAAAAATATGTGAATGTGGCAATTCACTGTGCATAATAACCCTATTAGAGGGCGCTGGGAAATTTACGTCGTAAGCATAGGAATGGAGGGTGTGACTAATATGTGTTATTCTTTATTTTTCTATTATACGCGTTCCCGCTAAAAAGAAGCATTGATTGGCATGAAGAAGAAACCGCTAGGCGAATGAACCACTTCTTTTTTACGGGATTGGTTAACATCCACACACACTCAAACCAACTGAGACAATTCAGATTTGTTTTATCAAACCAATTAAGTAAGAAGGAGAATTAGAAGGAGAAGGAGAAGAATTCCAGGGTGGCCTGGCGTTTCACCAGTCGAATGTTCATTCAGGTCCTCTTATTTATGATATTGACAAGGATGGCACACAGGAAATTGTTTTGGCTACTTACAACGGTGTAGTGAATTTCTTCAGGTAAGGAACTCAATACATGGCATTTTTAATGTTTTTTCTGCGAACACCCGGAATATCTTTATTTGTTTGTTATGTACGATATCAGGTTATTCGATGATGGACAAACTAGAAGTGCCATGTAGGAAAGTTCTTAAAGATTGGCATATTGGGCTCAATCCAGATCCAATAGACCGTTCCCAGTTGGATGTTCATGACAGTTCAATTGCAAAACATGCTGCTTCTGAGGAATCTCAACCAAACATTCAGGACAAATCGGTTGGTGATGAATCTTCAAAGGAACCTCAGTCCGCAAGTTAGCTTATAATCTGATGCCACATCGCTGTTTTATTTTCGCATTTGGATGCAAAGATTTTTCTCTAGCAATTTGTATCTGGTAGCCTTTGCGTTCAAGTTATATGCACTGTTCCTTTACAGTAGAATCTGGGGCTATTAGTTGGTGTTGGTGTTTTTCCCTCCGAGAAAACTCACAAAGTCTATGTCTTAATAATACATTGATAGAAAAGTATTGCTGTTTGGTGAACATATTTGTAGACTAGGCCCACTTATACTTGTAGATTGTACATTCACTTCTTCACAGCAGGAGGCGTAAGCTTGTGCGGTCCTTCTCCGTTATTGTTGTGTGAATGTAGATAGACTATGTTGGGAAGTGTTTTGTGGTTGCTCGACCGCTGTTGAAACACTAGATTGTGTGGGCACTGTTTTGGTGGTTGCTCGACCGCTGTCGAAGTGTTCCGAAGCTGTCCAGCTCTGCCTGTTTAGCCGTGTTCAGTGCTAGTGTCCCTAAAGCTGTCGAAGTGTTTCTGCATGATCATGTCATGATACCCGTTGAGCAAGCTGATATTAATTATTGTACTCAACTTGTTTATGTCTTTACTCACACTCAGGAAGCAAAAAAGGTAGGAATTGGGAGAAACACAGGTGAAAAGATCAACAGAAACGCTGCAGCTGGCTGAAGCTGCAGCTTTCCTGTGAAGCGGAATAGCAGACTGAAACGCTGAAGCTGCCGAGGTCTATATCAAGCTCGGATAATTTTGTGGGACGGAGGGAGTACTCAACGGTGGCTCCTGTCACTAGTAGCTGTAAGCTTGTGGATTAAGCATTTGCACTAAGAAGATTAATGAATGTAAATGTAAATTTTAAGTGACATCAAGAGCTTAATAATGATGTATAGCTAGAGCACACAAATTGCTGGACCAAAGATGTGTTAGGGCATCCGTTCGCGGCGGGACCAATCCACAGATACAGATGCGGGAGCCGGCCATCCAACGCTGCGCGCATACAATCAAAACCGGACGAAATTCATGCATGCACAGCGAATTTTCATATAAACTGGAGCACATTCATTACAATTCGAACAATTTTTATATAAACTGGACAGAAGTCATTAGATTTTTGATAATTTTTAACTAAACCTTACTCTAAACCTAATATAAATGATCACCAACGCCCGTTTCCCATGTCCGGCTCTGAGGCCAGAGAACTGAAGTTCTGGCTCTTGCCTTCGCCTTCTCTAGTCCTGCCTTCGCCTCCGCAGCCTGAGCAGCTAATCAACCGACGATTTTCAGCCGGCCAAGTTTGGCTTCAAAGGGAGGGGAAGAGCGGTAGCCTTCGTGGGACCCGAGCAATGGCGACCTACCATGCACTACTCTTCCTCGTTGCCGGCAACGTCCGCAAACATGCCGGCTTCGTGGTCGTGGCGTAGCCGGTGATGTCCTCCTTGTTGCCCCTCTTGTCGAACACCTCCTCGGCCACCTCGTCCATTTCCTTGTAGGCAGTTTGTAAGTCCACCTGATATTGGCAGTACCGCTAGCGGTCGTGGAGGATGTCGCAGGCGGAGTGGCAGAAGTCGAGCATGACCGCCTGCTCCGCCACGTCCACATCCGACGCGATGGCCATGCCGGCAGCGAGTTGCTCCTCTGCTTGCCAGTGCTCATCGAGGAGACGAAGGTTGTAGGCCTAGTCGGTCTGTGCCTCACGAAACTTAGTCTCCCGCTCCTCTCACACCCTATTCATATAGTGGGCACGGGCCTCGCTGCTGGTGATGCCGGCATGCACCGACAAGAAGGATGGTGCCGGCTCGTCCTCAGTCGCGTCCTTGATACGTATCCAATATATCTATAATTTTTGATTCTTTCATGCTTTTACACTATCAATCTCTTATGCTTTATATGTCATTTTATATTATTTTTGTGGACTAACCTATTAACTTAGTGTCCAGTGTCAGTTCCTATTTTTTTGCCTATTTCTTTGTTTTCTGAAAAACATACCAAACAAAGTCCAAACACCATGAAGCTTTATGATGAATTTGTGGAGCAGAAGAGACACTAGAAGCTTCGGGAGGGACCAAAGGACTCCCGAGGGAGTCACAAGCTCAAGGGGCACGCCCCTAGGGGGCGCCATCAGCACTTGTGGGGCTCATGTGGCTCCGTTTGACCTAATTCCTGACATATAAATTCCCTAAAATTCAGAAACCCCCGGAGCGAGACCTGAAACAATTTTATCGCGGCGCGAGCCTCTGTTCTTCCATGATCCCATCCGGAGACCTTTTTCGGTACTCTGCTGGAGGGGAAAATAATTGGGGAGGCAGTCTTCATCAACTTTGCTGCCTCTATGATGAAGTGATAATAATCAATTTGTTATTGCCTCTAGGGCATATTTCCAACACCTCAGTGTGCCTGCTACTATGCCTAGCATTATTTTATTATTTCTTTTGCATAGAACCGATGGATGTGGGTTTCAATGTGTACTAATTACACAGTAAAGCAACACAGTCTCAGGCCACAAACCAAACGCATGTGCACTAGACTAGCCTGGCCAGGAGAAAATGTCTTAACGTTTGAGTCTCAATCTAGGCATGAATTTTCTCCAGTCATGTTGTCCAGGCCTTCAACTAAACAGGGCCATAATCACTGAAGAAAAATATATCGTAGGGTCTTAAATACAAGAAAGTGTAGCCATCAGCCCCACTCCCCCAAACACTCATGTTTTCTCTTTACCCCCTGACATCTTCATCTAGGGCGTGCTCGGCTCCAGTTTGCAACAGTTCGTGCATCGCATGCCCATATCAACCCAGCCTGGTTCTTGAAATGCAGCCTCATATGCAGCAGATGCAACCTGTTTGGTTGTCTGCATCACATGGAGGGGCACTTACCCCCTGCTGTTTGGTTGCCTTTTTGTGCTTAGGGTGTGAGCAGATGCAAACTTCAGCTGTTTGGTTGCAAACATCGTTTGTGTTCTGCTCACCCCATTCAAATGTGGTGGCCTTACACCACATGATCAACATAACAGCACAAACAAAGCAAGATCAAACAAAGCAAGCAAGCAAGCAAGCAAAGAAATGACAACAAACTATTTAAGATTAACAGCAGGGGCATCCTCCTTCCTTGCTCCACCCCAGGGTGTTGCTCCTGGCCAAAATATTAAAATTTCCCAGCACAAGTTCCCAGCATAAGTCTAGCCACACACCATAAAATTTCAACACTAACAACTTAACTTAACTACATAGCATGCTCGATGTCACCAACGCACTTGTGCCTGCTGCAATGAAACCTGCACATGACCGAGGAGTTGTGGTTGTAGATCTGAACCTTCAGTCCAAGTCCTGAGATGCGCACAACAACGAGGTCGCCGGGGACGATCCGGTGGCGGTGGCAGGAGTAGTTCCAGCCCCAGACAAGCACCATGTGCCCCTTGAAGTTCTGGACCTGCACCCAGAACACGCACCGCTTGTTCGCCGACAGCCTGAACATGCGCGGGGGCCGCTTGATGACCAGCCAGGTGTTCATCACCTCCACAAACTTGTGAGGGACCACGAGCATGGCGAGGTCCTCGCTGTCCTTGATTTGCTGGTAGAAGCGTAGTGGCTCTCGGGCCCCCTCCTCGTGGCCCTGCCTTGGAGATCGTCCCCTTGAACGAGGCAGGTTCATGAAGGCGATCCTGCCAGGCAGGTCCACCGTCCTGAGCCACCTGTTCGTGGGGATGAAATCATCGACGCGCTTAGCTCCGGCCACCACCTGAGCTCCTCCACCCGCCATATCCCAGTCAGTCTTCAATATCTTGTCAAGCAACATGACAAGTATTAGTGCACAAACTCACTACAAAATGGGCACTTGCTGTTGAACAAATGCCACTGATCAGTGCCACTGATCAGTGGCAACCGCCCAACAGCAAGTGCCACTCATCAGTGGCATTTGCTAATGGCCAAATGCCATTGATCAGTGGCACTTGCTGTTGGGCAAGTCCACTGATCAGTGGCACTGATCAGTGCACTTTCCCAACAGCAAGTGCCACTGATATGAGCAAATGCCACTGATCAGTGCACTTGCTGTTGGGCAAATCCACTGATCAGTGCACTATCCTAAGCATGGAAATATCTAAAAATAACAAGTGCAAGTGCCAATAGCACTTGTGCAACCATGCACATTTGACATCATCCCAAAATGGTCCTACTACATGTACGTATAACAATCAACACAAACCCTAGCATGAACACAACTACTAGCATGAACACAACTAACTAGCATGATCGCAGATCCTATGACACACTAGCAATAGCAGAAAAAAAATTATCCTAGGACACACATTGTAAGAAACAAGAACAGATCGGTCCGATTGGATTCGATTGGGATCAAATCCAACCGGATCTACTCGAATCCTATCTAATCCAATCGAATCCACTAACTACTAGCACATGCCTAAGAAAATAAACCCCTAATCTACATCTATGAGCAAGCATTGGGGGGGGGAGTTGACTCACCGGAGCTTGCGCAGCCGCAGCGAACCGAGGCCGGGGTGAAAACCCTGGCAGGAAGGAGAGCGATGGCGGAGCAGAGGAGGAGCCGGCCCTGGCGACGGGTTGCGGCATCGGCCCCGTGCTCATGACCATGCCGGAGGTCGAGGAGGACGGCGCACCGACAGGAGAAAACCCTTGGACGAGGGTCAAGAAAACCCCCTGCCCAATGGGGTCCCTAGAACGGCCGGCACCGCATTGGCCGGCCCTTGTGGTGGGCGACAACAGATGGGGGACGACGCTCACAGCACCGATGCCAGGTCCCTACCCGAGTTCTGGAGCCCGGCCAGTCAGCGCTCCTGGATGCTGGCGATGCACTGGTCGACGGGGGTCAGAGGGCGACGCGGAGCCATCGGAGGGGAGGAGAGGGAGAGGCGGTGAGGCAGAGAGGAAGCGGTGGGAACAATGCACTGGGCGGTGACAGGAGAGTGAGGGGGAGTTATGAGCCGTCGCTTCCGTCTCCCGCGCTGCCTGAGGCGTGCAACCGCCCCGCACGTGTGGCCGCGCCGAGTCAGGATCGCGAGAAACTGCCGATTCAGCAGTTTCCGCCGGGCTAGGCTGCGGCCTGCTTTAAGCATCACGCGGGCCACAACCCGCATGCAGCCCAGGCGCGGGCCTGATTGAGTTGCATGCGGGCAACCAAACGCGCCCCTAGCTCCATCACTGAGATCCATCGATGCACCGGTAGCTGCATATGCTTGCTATGTGCGAACAGCTTGCGAGTCTTCTGCATCACCCAGGAAGCAAAAAAAAAAAAGATTAAACATTGCATTATTTAGGCTTGTAGGAATTGGGTGAAACGCTTATGAGATCAACAGAAAAAATGCTGAAGCTGTAGTAGTTTGTATCAACTTCTCGTATCCTTTTAGCAAAGATATGGGAGAATGAGCATGCTAGCTAGCTTTAAGCAGATTTGAGCGTCATATCACGAATCGCTTTCAGAGGAGTCAAAATGCTCCCATCGAAAAAGGGCACAGTTGATCTGAAACCCGCTCCCCTCTCGCGAGCGCCCCGCTCCTAGGGTTCCCTCGCCGCCGACGGCGGCTCCCCCGCCCGGGGCCGGAGCCCGTCGCCGCCGCTAGCCGGAGCCTGCTCCTCTCCCCCTCCCCTACCCCTTCCTTCTCTTCCCCGTACCCCCGCGCCGCCTCCCCGAGCGGGGCGACCGGGGGCCCCTTCGCCCCTCCCAGCGCCCTCCCTGCCCCTGCCTCCTCCCGCCGCCGCCAGCGAGCGCCGCCGGGCTTCGGCCGCGTGGTGCTGGCGGCGGCGGGCCTGCCCTTCCCCGCGCGCGGCTCCCTCCTGCTCGGACGGTGGTGGCCTGTGGCGGTGCTCCTCGGCCGGCATCGGTGCGGCCCGTCGGTGGTGGTGCCGCAGGCCCGGTGGCTCTCGACGCGGCGGTGCGGCCGTTGGCCGTGGGGCGGCGCGGTGGCGCTGCGGCTGGCGGCGCCCTCCCAGCCCAGATCTGGGCCCTTTTGGGCCCATCTGGGTTGGCGCGGGCCAGTGGCTTGGTGCTCGGCGGCGACGTTCCTTGGTGATGGCGTGGTGGCGGCGGTCTCGGGCGGTGAGGACTTTGTTGGCCGGCGTGCTGCAGCGTGGTGACAGGACTGTCCGGGTCCATGTGGGCCCGGCCGGGCCATCGAGGCCTGGCAAGTCCTCGTCGCCGCGTCCGGTCGGCTCCGCTGTGGCGGTGGAGGCTGTCCCCTCCTTCCGGTCGAGTGGTGGTCGCTCCCGTGGCTGGTGTCTCCTCTTCCTCTCCAAGCCTCGTGTTGACAGCTCCAGTGAAGCGGGGAGGGTTGTTCGGTAATCGTGGTGGCACAAGCTGGTGGGTGGCCGAGGAGGTGGTGCATTTCGAAATGCCTGAGGTGGTGGTGGTGGTTGTGGATCGGGAGAAATCCCTGTCGGCCTGGCCGGCACCGATGGGATGACGCCTGCGGGCGCCGTCGGACCTTCCTGAGGGGCATCGGGTACACCCCTTCCCCACTATCCCTCGCGTACCGGGGGAAACCCTAGAACTTGTTCGGGCAACAGCGGCGGCATCGTCACACTCCCTCTTGAGGGTGTTGCTTGGGGCGCGGCGCTTCGGGATGCTGGGAGCGTGGTGGTACTTCTTTGGAGGGTGCAGCGGTTGCCGGACTTCCCTTCTTCGTTGATCTGCCGTTGTCAGCATTTATTTCTCTTTCTTCTTCTTATTTTTCTTTTGAGCTTATCTGTGCTGCGGCCCAGCGAGGATGTATCGGATGTTTGCTTTATAATATAAAGCGGAGGGAAACCCTTTTTCGTTAAAATGCTCCCATCTCACAAGTCCCAAGGAAAAACACATACAATTCAAAATGCAACATAAAGTTGTATATCATGATATTTGACATTCCAAATAAGCTGACATTTAGAATATATTCTGCTAGCCCAAAAGGTGATAATGATAGGATACTCTGGTAGAGGTCTACATGCATGCACCAAACAGGATTAGATCTGCGTGCATAAATAGATGCCGTAAGCCTAATTTGCTCAGTGTGATAGTACTGATCCGCATTAGGATTTACCTATTTAGTTTGCAGCAGTTTCTTGATTTAGATGAGATTAATTAGGTGGAACAATCTCTTGTTTTATCCTCACAGATTGACACCGCAAATTACACACGACGCACTGATTCTATCATTTAGATTTAATTTTTCACCGTCTTTTCTGTGTTTGTGTAGCCGTGATGATGAAAACAAAAATGTATCACACACTGGTTCTATTATTTTGATTTATTTTTTCACAGATTTTGTCTGGGTTTGTGTAGCCGTGATGAGGAAAAAAAAATGTATTCGTTGGTTCCAGGAAACAATAAGAGCCATATAGAGCTATCAAAATCATTTAATATATTTGCTATATTAAAAAAAATCCCGGAGGTAGCCCAACGTAGCAACGTAATAAAGCTAGCTAGCAAGCTGCTTCATCGATCCGCCGGCTTTTGTGAGCTGAGACTGAAAGCTCTTGCTTTTGTGAGGAGGCCTACAACCAAAACCTAGTAAGAATTTCACACACGCCTCTTAGAAGCTTAGGGCTGTTTGAATTGTGACTATCTTTGCCATATATTGCCACATAATTTTTATCACACTTGCCTTAATTGAGTCGCTCAAATTATTAGCCACACTGGGCGTTGCGGGGCGTCCGCCATGGGAGCGTGTGGTCGCCGTGGCGAGCTTGCGCTTGGACCGCGCAGCGTGTGTGTATGACGCGCGGGAGCGCGTGCGGTGCGCGGACGCAGACGTGGGGATCTGGCTCTCATGGCACAACGGCGGCTGGCAGTTCGGATCTCAGGGCGGCGGCCTCGATTGGTGGCGCGCGGTGCGGCCTGCCTGGCGGGCGACACCCCGCGGGTGCAGATGGGGGGCCTTCCACGGCTGCGTGGGCGACGTGGAGGCGGCGACGCTATGGCGTGGCTCCTTGATGGCCGACTGGAGTTTCATGAGAGGCGTCGTCTCTGACTCGATCTACTCTGATTCGTGCGGGCTACTGTAGCGACTACGGCCCACGCCAATACTGCCTGGACGGATCTGGTGGGTGGGCATGGATCCGGGGGAAACTCCAGGCCGGCGTGGCGGCCGCACCAAAGTCGACGTCCTCGGCCCCGATTCCCTTCCTGGAGGCTTCGATGTGGATCCTACGCCCCCACCTCTTGCCATGAGCGCAGGAGAAAGCCTTTGTTCCCCTGTTTGGGCGATGATGGTACTTTGGTGTCATGTTCCTTCCTGAAGGCGTCGGCCCGGGACTACTCAGGGTGGTGGAGTTGCTGGTAGTTTGGAGTCGACGCGAGATGGCATGTAGGTGGAGCGGTGTGGTATCAACCGTATCATCAACGGTGGGTCTCGGTGGCATTGCTCAGTGGAGACTCAGCGTCTGATGAGCGGAGATGGACTCGCGCAGGAGGAGGTAGCTGTGTGGCGTCATGGTGGCAGAGAGGCCTTGCATGATCGGTGCATTAGTTCTGCTCTGAGGATGGAACGATGGAAGATGGAGGTAACGGCCCTTGTAGCGTGTGGTGCTCACTGAGAGTGTGCCGGACCGGTGTGGCACCCAATCCAGGTAGTGGCTTGGATGAGACAACCGGCATTAGATGTTAGACTTTAGTGGATGTCTTCCTGGTATTAGGCCCGGACATTTGACACACCTTCATCAAGAGGATAGGAGTAGCAACAGCGTTGCCAAGATGGTGGCTTCAGGCTTATTGATGTATCACCTTGTATGATCTTTGTGAATAATTAATAATATGGCTGCATGCATCGTCCAGATGCAGAGGCCGGGGGTACATCCTTCTTTTCTAAAAAAAACTTTGGCTTGTCTAAGGGAATCACACTTTTTGTGCCTGTGACATATGGAGTTCACTGTTCATACAACTTTTTTTGTCATAGGTGTGGCTAGAACCAAACACCTACCTAACTTGGTCAAACTTAACTAAGGTTAGCTGTGGCAAACTGTGGCAAAGTGTGGATAGGAACCAAACAACCCCTTAATTTTATGATCAATCCTTACATTGAAAGATGCGATAAAATACGAGTATCGCCTGAACTTCACTTAACTATCATGGGATCCATGTATGGCTTCTAAAAAGTTATCGTCTGAAGCATCTGTTCATCTCTTATAGAACTGGAAATAGCTTCGAGCTGGCCACATTTTTTTCTTCGAAAAGGAGGATGACTCCGGCCTTGCATCAGGTCGATACATGCAACCATTTTATTAATTATTCATCAACACCTTAAAAAGTAATACATCAATAAGTTTGAAGTCATCATTTTGACAGCATATGTCGCTACTCCTATCAGCTTGATAAAAGAGTGCAGATTGACTGAGCCGCATACATAGACCTCACACCAAAACCCAACATCTGAAGTTGGAGGCCCCAACCAAGCTGCATTGCCGGGTCTAGGGCACACATTCGTCCAGCGCACTCTCAGTGGTCACCGCAAGCGCACGCTGTAGAGGCCGCCGCCACCACTACTAGGGAAAACGTTATACACAACATCTTAGCAGTAGCGCTGGACAAAATCATGCACTACTGCTACTTAGTAGCAGCGCGTATGAGCAAACCGCGCTACTGCTATAACTTTAGCAGTAGCGCGTGCCGGCAAAAAGCGCTGCTGCTATGTCTGAATGGGCGCACACGGCTAGCCCAACTTAGCAGTAGCGCTTATCAACGACCAGCGCTACTGCTATTCTCCTTAGCTGTAGCGCTTTTATCTTACCCACGCTACTACTAAACCTATCTTATCCCCCCACGCGGCTGGCCCTCTCCCTCTCACTCACTTTCCCTCTCAGTCACTCTCGCCCGCGCCGATACCCGTCATCCATCGCCGCCGACGCTGTCGTCCGTCCGCCACCGAGGTACTCCCTCCTTCTGTCCCTCCTCCTCCCACCGCTCCCTCCTCCCTCCGCCTCCCGCCATGCCCTCCTCCCTCCACCTCCGGCCGCCCCCTCCTCCCTCCTCCACCGGCAGCCCTCCTCCCACCACCCCCCTCCTCCTCCTCCAACCGCCCCTCCCTCCTCCTCCTCCGGCCGGCCCCTCCCTCCTCTTCCTCCGGCCGCCCCCCTCCTCTCTCCTCCCTCCCTCCCTTGTGTCTGTTCTTGCAAATCATAGGTAATTTAAATGTAGATTTTAGAATGAAGACATCGTAGACTGTAGGTTTTTTAATAGAATATTTTTTTGACTATTTTAGATGTTTTGAATAAAATAAAAGTAAGAAAATTTAGGATAGAACTAGTTTATTTAGTAAGTGATTAATATAACTAGTTTATTTATATTAAGTGCTTAATTGAACTAGTTTATTTAGTAAGTGCTTAATAGAACTAGTTTATTTATAGTAAGTGCTTAATAGAACTAGTTTATTTAGTAAATAGTTAATAAAACTAGTTTATTTAGTAAGTAGTTAATAAAACTAGTTTATTTAGTGTTAGGATTATATATAAGATATTTTCAAATGTTTTTGTTCATATTTTCAACCATTGAAATGCAATGACCATCGATAAGTGGCCTATGTTTTGCCGGAGTATTGATTAATTTCTGTTCCGGCAAATTTTAGGCGCTCGATATGTCCTTTTTAGCAAAGGTCATGCCGGATTTTTTGGGTTTTGCTGTCGAGTTATAATCTTTGAATTTTGAACACAGGAGATGTCTGATGACGATGGGATCCCGGAGTGCGGGTACTGCTACGATGACCAGGGTGTGTGTCGGTGTCAAAACCGGCGGATCTCGGGTAGGGGGTCCCGAACTGTGTGTCTAGGCGGATGGTAACATGAGATAAGGGACACGATGTTTTACCCAGGTTCGGGCCCTCTTGATGGAGGTAAAACCCTACGTCCTGCTTGATTGATATTGATGATGTGGGTATTACAAGAGTAGATCTACCACGAGATCAAGGAGGCTAAACCCTAGAAGCTAGCCTATGGTATGATTGTTGTTCGTCCTACGGACTAAAGCCATCCGGTTTATATAGATACCTGAGAGGGCTAAGGTTACACATAGTCGGTTACAATGGTAGGAGATCTACATATCCGTATTGCCAATCTTGCCTTCCACGCCAAGGAAAGTCCCATCCGGACACGGGACAAAGTCTTCAATCTTGTATCTTCATAGTCTTGGAGTCCGGCCGATGATGATAGTTCGGCTATCCGGACACCCCCTAGTCCAGGACTCCCTCAGTGTGTGCGACAGGTTTCCTCACCTGCAAAATGATAGGTTTTTCACCGTGAAGCTGGAAGAGACCTTTGATGTTTGCACGGTACGCAACGACAAGCATTTCATCGTAATTAATATCATCACTTGTGCTTCTTTTGTTCAACGTGTAATTTTGGATTTTTTTTCAATTTGATTAGTACATCCCGTGCCATGCTAGACCATATGTATTGGAGAAGCTTGGTTTTGGTTTAGATGACTTTGAGAATGTGGAGACGAGGAGGGCTCACTTAAGAACTAAACATGGTTATGAGTTTCTGGTTAAGTTGTAGAATACGGTCGATCGCTCCCATTTCGGTTGCTCTAATTGGGAATCTCTCTACAAGGCATATGGATTTGAGGAGGGAATGCGAATAAGATTTGATATTCGTCCAGAAGATTATGATGATGATGATAATATCGACATCTGGGTGGATGTGGATATGACTCCAGTTTTGCCTAGATGTGAGTTTGTCAGACTAATTTGTTAAGTTCAGTAATTTATGTTGTTAATTTAAAAATATTTGGTGTTCGTCCTTAGTAAACTTATTTATTTATAATTGTCAGCTTATTTCTTATCTTCAAGAAATACTCGGAAGGTAGTAGACAACACATACTACAGCTATGACTCCAAGCTTAATTGTGAGGAGAAAGGTTTTCTTGTCTCATCCATAGAAGATGTTGAGGCCTTCAAAACCAATCACTCTATCAGCCCAAATTATATTAGATACATGCCACTAGTCCATAAATTGCTTGATGGTAACTTCATTGCCAAAAACTTGGTAAGATTTTGTTAATGATGGTAACTTCATTGCATACATTATTCTTAAGTAAACTACATTGCTAACTATATATGTTACTATTACGTTTTTGAACAGAGGCTCCCAAAGCAGGTTGTGCCTGAAATGCTATGTACCGAAGGTGATATGAATATGTCTAGCTTACCACCAACTCCTTCGAAGGCTTACCATACTGCATACTCGATTTCTTCAAATGATGGAAGACTCAAAATCAAAGAATGGAGCAAAGTGATGAATGCGCACATGCAAATAATTGGAGACAAATGAATGTGCACAAGCCACAAGTTGGAGATAGGTTTATGTCCATTCTCCATTATGGTGAAGGACCAGTTTATCTGTTTTATGGTATTTTAGCTAGGAGAGAGGAGTAGGTCCTAAGTATTAAGAACAATTAGTTAGTGTTGGTTATATATGACTACAATGTCTTAGACTTGATGGTGTTGTTGAGTAGGAGTAGTGATTATGAGTATTATGATGATGATGAGGAGGAGTTGTTATTATAACTAGTGACCAAGTTGTTATATGATGTCTCATGGACGAAAATGATGATTATGAGGGGTTTTATGACAATGATATATTATGATGATAAGTTGTTAATGATATTATGATGATGATGATGATGATAAGTTATTATGTCATTGGGTGAAAGAACCGCGGATTAGTTTCAAATGGATGGATCCAAAGTGACCATTGGTTACTTTGGATCCATGCACTTGAAACTAATCCAAGGTTCTTTCACCTAGTGATTTAATAACTCATTATAATGTAAAAACAATCTCTAAATTGCTACAAGAGAAATAGAATACGGAATAATAGTAGTAGCGGTTGTTTTCGAAAGCGCTACTAGTAATTAGCAGTAGCGATTGATTTGGAAAGCGCTACTACTAAGTAGATATAGCAGTAGCGAGTGCCAGTAGGCGCTACTGCTAAGCTTTAGCTGCAGCGCCGTATCAGTAGCGCACTTACCCTTGCTACTGATAGGCCAAAAACCAGCGCTACTGCTAGGCTTTTCCCTAGTAGTGCACCGTCTTCTACCGATCCATTTTCAGAGCAGGTACTGACGCATCGATCTTGCCAGGTCTGTCATTGATGCCATCATGGTGCCAGACAACATCACTTCCCTACGCGCGTCCATCATCACACATTCGTCGCTGAGAACCTGCCGCGCCATGCCGCCAAAACTCCACATCGTCAGTGCGTCAGATGAAACGTCGTTCCACTGCTAAAACCGTCCACTGGTCCCTTGAGTCAATGCACACCTCCAAGAATGACGCCCCAAGGGGGGACGACGCAAGAGCACCGCCTTCATCCGATCGACTAATCTAGGGTTTCCCTTGGAGGTAGTGGTAGATATGGAGCTTCTCCACGGTGATGCCTTCAAGAAAGGGATGTCGCAGAAGACCGCCACCATCGCCGGCCTTGGGAACTAGCCGAGAGCAGGGTTTTCACCCAGATCTACTTGACGGACCTCCATCCAGCATTGTGTGCACCAATCGCCACCTTCATAGATCTCGACTACGGGCAAAGTGAGCCAGATCCATCAGACGCAAGCTGACCCAAAATGGATCAATGAAACCCGCGGGCATGCGCCCTGGCGGTCGACACCACCAAAACAAGCACCATTGGGGGATGAACCACCGTTTGGACAGGGCTAGCAGGAGCACAAACAACCCCACCCCTGCACCGCTGGAATGCTTGAAGCTAACCCACGTCGCAAGACGCGTTGATCTGCTTTGCATCGATCCGTGCCACCGAAGCCACGCTGATCAGCTTGGTGTCGATCTGCACCGCCAAAGCCGCATTGATCCGCCTCCATGTTCCGCGCCAGCCTGCTGAAGAGCATCGCCGGCGCAGAACCGACTACGCGAGGACCCACCGCCACCGACCACCATGATGGCTTCCCATGCGGTTCCGGACAGCAATGGTAGGGGAGAGATGGCGCGGAGGGCGGCCAAGAGTTGGGGGGCGAGAGTTGGCGGTGGGCGCCACGGGGGCGATCCACTTTTTTCGGTTAATCTGGTGACTTGAGACAACACTCTTTTCCTTGGTGAATATAAATATTACATGGTGCTTGTTGCCCTCATGATTTTTTTAGAAAAGGAGGATGACCCCTGGCCTCTGCATTTAGGAGATGCATGCAGCCACTTTATTGATTATTCTCGAGGACCTTACAAAGTATTACAACAATATGCCTGAATCCGCCATCCTGGCAACAAATGCCACTACTCTTATCCATATGATGAAGGGGTGCTAGCTGGGCCAAATATCCAGACCACTCACCTAAGCCTATCATCAAAAGCCGGAAGCCCCAGCCGAGGCACATACCGGGTCTGGGGCACAAACCGGTCTGACGCACTCACATGTGTCGTCGCCACCATTTTCACAGGTCCTTCTTCAAAGAACATATTGAGGCTTCTACCTTGTCAGGCCACTCTGCCATCGATGCCACCATGACGCGAGACAGCTATCTCCTCCTGCGCGAGTCCATCACCGCGTCGGCCGCCGAGCCTCTACTGCGCCACACCGCCGAGATCCATCGCCTTCCCTGGGTAGGATGAAACACCGCTCCACCAAAGAAACCACCCACTGGTCCCTCGATCCCATGTATGCCTCCAAGAATGACGCCCCCAATGAGGAAATGACACCAACGCGCCACCTTCATCCAATCTACTGATCTAGGGTTTCCCCCGGAGGTAGCGGATAGAGGTCTTGACCTTCTCCACAGCGATGCCTTCAGGAAGATAACGACATAAAAAAGTGCCGCCATCGCCGGTCTTGGCATCAAGCCGAGAACGAGGTTTTCACCCGGATCCGCTCGAAGAATCTCCATCAAGCATCGTGTGCACGGGTTGCCGCCGATCTGAGCCGCCGCGCATCGAGTAGGCCGCACCGGCCAGATCAGATCTGTCCGGAGGGCAAACCACGCATGGCTCTGACCCAACCACCAGGCCCTCCATGCCTCCACTGCCGATCTGAGGTCCGATGGTCTGTCTCCGCAGACCCGCCCGCCGCCGCCGAACACAACCAAGGTCACTGCCCGAAGCAGGGCCGGTCGTCGCACCCGCCACCATCGCCGCCCTAGACCGAGGCAGCCGCCGCCGGTCAAGGCATGCCTGCCACGCCGGCAAGGCCATATCGGTTGTGCCGCCATACACCACGGGGCTCCGCACCGCCCCCCTGGCGCAGGAGAGAGGGAAGCCCCCCGCCACCGCCGTCAACCCCCGGGCTAGGCCGGCGGCGTCCTTCGGCGGGGGCGAAGAGAGAGATGGAAGGACGGGGAGCCCCCGGCGGCTAGGGTTGCGACCCCGCCCGAGTCGCCCGAGTGGGGGCGACGCGGGGGGCTTTCTAGGTAGCAATGAACTCAGCATTGCCCTCACGATGCTAATCCTTTTGCTTCTAACCTGAATTTCACAGGCATATTAATTCTTAAAACCGCTGGACAACAACATACGGGGAGCAGAATGCATATTTATTTAATAGAATGGTTACTACATTTTATATCTGCCAACGGAGTAGCTTGGTTTGTTAGATTAAAATGCATTCAAATTATCCGAAGACGAAATTATCGCTCCATGATGTGCTGTGTAAAGAGTAGTGTGTTCTCTCTGTTTGATCACTGTAGTGATAATGCTGTAAATCAGATCAAGTCAACTTCTCGTGTCCTTTTAGTAAAGATATGGGATTGATCATGCTAGCTAGCTTTAAGAAGATTTGAGCATCATATCACGAATCGCTTTCCGAGGAGTCAAAATGCTCACATCTCACAAATCCAAAGGAAAAAAAATCTTATAATTCAAAATGCAACATAAAGTTGTATGAGCTATTTTACGGTGATTGGGTTAGTACTCGGAGTACTTAGCAGTACTTACATGTCTGATCACGTCTGATTTTTATTAGCCGTCAGATCTTGCGGGGAATTTTAATTGATTAAATTTAATATGTTAATTGCGATAAGGGCATAATGGTCCAGGGGGAAATATCTTTTCTTGAACCGATCACCTGAGGACCAGATCCATGTCTACTCGATCCAGTTCAGAATCCTCCTCCGATCTATTCGTCGCCGGTCTCCGCTCCTTACCTTCTCCGTCCTCGACCTGCCCGGCGAGAGGAATACATTTATCATCCTCGTCCTCCACCCAACCAACCCCAGCCCCCCATGCTGTCACCAAAGAAGAAGAAGGCCGGATCTGCGCCGGCTGAATCGGCGGCGACGGCGGCGGGCGATCCCATCTCTTCGCGCGTACCATCCTTAAGGTATGAATTCGGCTTGGCGTTCTGCTCATTCTCTTGGCCATTGCGGCCCTTCACCGTGCATCCAGTACAACCTCAACCCCACAAGATCTGGGTAATTTAGCAGTATGCGAGATTTGTATGGACTAGAACAACGAATGAAAAGCTTCATCGTGGCATAGTTTCTCTTGAGCTAATCGCATCATGTTTGTTTAAGTAAGATGTTGAGGGCATTGCTTACTTCCTTTGGTACCGCAGAAAAAAGTGACTTACTTGATGTTTGAGATGAGATATACTAAAGGAAGATGAGATACTGGTTCCATAGTTCACTTAATTTAGTTTATTGAAGTCATCATCACTTTAGATTTGCATAGTGCATGAAATATAGTTTAAAGGAAGATGAGATACTACTTGTTGGACTTTGATGATTGGTTTCCCTCACATGTCAAACGAGCAAAGTCTTTTCTATGCACTTGTCTTTGCCTATGAGCTATTTTACACCTGCAACATTGATAAACAGAAAGATGTTGATAATTGGTTTCCCTCACATGTCATATGCAGGAAGACATGGCGTATGCAAGTGATGAGAGTATGTTCGAGTATCTAAATGTTGTCAGCAAGATGTTTGATAGTGAGGCTGAAGGCTATGAATTCTACAACAAATGTGCTCTTGAAAAAGGTTTTAGTGTGAGGAAAAGCTACATTGAGTGGGATGGATCCAACAAATACATAATTTGAAGGAAAATTGTGTGTAGTTGTCAAGGGTTTCGCGAAGAGAAGCACATGAAAAGAAAGATGGAAGATAGAAAGAGGAGGCCACGAAGTTTAACTCGTGTTGGGTGTAATGCTAAATTGGACATTACGAGACAGGAGGAAACCAGTCGGTGGTTTGTCAAGGATTTCATCGATGAGCACAGCCATCCTCTAGCCCCACGGGATCTTTCTTGTCTGCTGCGTTCGCACAGACGAATTAGCGATGAGCAGAAAGCGGACATTGCGGACATGGAAAAATGTGGGATCTGCAAATACCGTATTATGGATATTTTGTGATTTCAATACAATGGATTTGATAAGGTTGGATGCATAAAGATGGACATTTATAATTTCTGCCATGCTAATAAGCAGGAGACAATTAGCGCCGGTGATGCTAATACGGTGATCATGCACATGATGGCGAGGCGAGAGCGAGATGTGGATTTTTTCTTCAAGTACTTGGTAGACGAGCATGGCCATCTGAAGGGACTGTTCTGGGCTGATAGTCAATCGCGACTTGACTACGAGGCTTTCGGAGACGTCGTTGTTTTCGATAGCACATACAGAACCAACAAATACAATCTGCCATTCGTGCCGTTTGTCGGGTTGAATCACCACCGCAGCACTGTTATTTTTGGCTGTGGTATAATTTCTCATGAAACAAACCAGGCATACGAGTGGATGTTGCGGACCTTTTCTGATTGCATGGCACAGAAGCATCCGATATCTGTGATCACAGATGGGGACCTTGCAATGCAGAGAGCAATCAGGGTGGTCTGGCCAGACTCAAACCATAGACTATGTATATGGCACATTCAGCAGAACATTGTACGCCATCTGCATGATGACGACGTAAAGGAGGAATTCAGATCTTTCATTTATGATACTTCTTCCATTGAAGAGCATGAGATAAAATGGATACAATTCTTACAACGGAATAAAGTAACCAGTGAGGAGTCTTGGCTGCATCAGATGTATCAGATGAGAAAGTTGTGGTGTGCTCCATATCTTGAGGGGCGTTGTTTCCTAGGATTGAGCAGCAATCAGAGGAGTGAGAGCTTGAACTCTGTGCTACATACGCATCTTGAGGGTAAGATGTCGTTGTTTGAAATGCTAGAGCACTATGAGCGTTGCCTTGCGTCGCGACGGATTAACGAAGCTCTTCATGACGTCGAAGCCTTGCAGTCCGTTCCATTTACAGAGGAAAATGCTTCGCCGCTTGAGAAACACGTCGCAACAGTTTTCACACCTAGTGTCTTTAAGATGGTCTTATGGAGCATAGATGCTGTCAGCAAATGTTAGATCAGAGAGATACTAGATGGATCAGAAGATTCCACTTATGTTGTGTCCAAGCAGAAAAGAATGGATAAAAAGTTTGGAGTGCGCATTGAAGAGCAAGGAGGTCTTTTGCACAGGGTGAGTTGTTCTTGCCGTAAGCTGGAATGCGCAGGCACACCATGTTCCCACATTTTTTACATATTGGGGATTTTAAAACAAACAATTCGGCCTAGTTGTTGCGTTCCCACTAGGTGGACTATGAATGCAAAATGTGCATACGCACCTACCAGAAAAAACCAGATGTATGACTATTCGGTAAGCCTGCAGAGGTACCGCGAGTTGTGGAATTGTAGTCACGCCGCAAGTTTCAAGGCATGCCACTCTGATGAGGACTATCACCGTCTAAAGATGCTTTTGCAAGCACAACATCATGGCAAGCAATCAAGTTTTGAACAAGCTGACAGCAAGGAGTCAACTAATGCTGAGCATAACAGCATTAGGTTTGGCCCGTTGATGCCGCACTCGGAGAAAGTTGATAAGGTTCTGGATCCCGTGCATGTGCCAGGACGAGGTGCACCGAAGAAAAGGCTGCAGGCAAAGACAAAGAAGTCAAGATCACAGAATATATGTGGCTATTGCAAGAATCCAGGTCACAATCGACGTAAATGCGCTAAATTGCTAGAGGTACAAAATATGTTCATATTTATTTTTTGCATGTGTTTTACTCATAATTGATGTCCATGTGATTTATTCTATTCTTCTGTGTAGGATCTTGAGGCTGAACTGTGATGTCTACATACAACATGAACCAACGATGAGCCAGAGAAAGTCGTGTGCCATTGAGCTTTGTGTGACGTGGTCTTTACATTCTATTTCATCGTGACAGTAATTTAGTGAAGTGCGGTTGTACTGCCATGTTACTGTATTAGTTCGATATCTTTCGTTTCCATTTTCTGTGTGTATCATTTGATGTCCAACTTTAAGAATGATGATGTATTTCGAAGAGGAATAAGGGCTAGCATGGAGCACTTGTTATTGTCGAGTAGAATAATTTTTGTGATGTATTTCTGCAGGCACGCATGGCCGTCAGACAGATCTCCCGCCCGATCCCACGGTCTACATGGGTGGCTCGGTGCGTGTCCATCGTTTAGGCGAGATTACCGATGCCATGCATGCATGGCAGGACGTTTTCCTACGTCGACCCAAACACCGGCCCATCCAAGGTTGCAGCTCCGGACGGCCCATGTCGCGTACGGTCTCGCGCGTTGTTCTCGTCTAACTAAAAATAGTCCCACCTCGCCCCTCGAGCAGCTCCTTTACCTGCTTAAATACCTTCATCGAGGTGATTTTAGCAAGCGTTGGTCCTCATTGTAGGATGAATATGATTCTTCACCCTTACTATGGTTGTCATGCATATTCATAATCATCATGCATATTATTCATTTAGAGAGTATTAATGACTGACGTATTTTTTAAATAAGCGGGGCCCACTAGGGTGTGCTTGGAAATCTTTGAGAAACCTCCATGCACGTTCAACTTCGCTGCATGCAAATCAGGCAGCAGCCACTGTGCCAGTAGCTGTCAAGGCCTTGATGAATCACTATTCACATGCAGGTCCCCGACTCTTGCATGCAGCTGCCTGGTTTTTGCATGAAGGTCCTTGGGTCGCATCATTGGTTGAGGAAGTATCTCTAGAGTGTTTCAAACTGACATTGCCCAGGGCATAAAAAATTCAAAAAATAACAAAACCTTGGAAACCTAGTTTTGTTTGTGGAAGAGATCATGTGTGCCAAAATTGAGGTGATTTGGAGGTGGTCGAAAAAATGCCCGCATTCCAGAGGGACCATTTGGTCTAACTTAAGCCAGTTTTTGAAAAAAGGTGAATTTTTCCACCACCTCCAAATCACCAAAATTTTCTTGTACATGGTGACCCACATGTGCCAAACATGTGAAACAGAAAAAAATGTTTGTTTGCAACAAAATAATCCTGGTTTGAAGCTTAAACTGGTTGGAAAACAATTGAGCCTACTCCATATGGTCTTCTGCACTGCCAAAATCCAGTGACCTCTTGCGTTGCGACATTGGAGATTGCATCGGGCTTGGCGACGACCCATGTGCTTCAATCTTTTTCTCTTTAACATCAATGTAACCATACAACTGAAGTTGTTCTTGTTCTTTCTCCGCCAACTCTCTAGCAAGAACCTCCATTTCTTGGATTCTCACTTCCTGTAAAAAACCATAGGAATTGTATTAGGAAGAACTCAAAAAAGACGTAGCCATAAACTAGATGCATGTAACATGTAAAATTTGAACCTCTGGATCAATGTCATCCTCGGGAAAACAACCCGTAGTTCTATTGTACACAATGTACATGTGACATGTCTTGCTGCCATTCAGATCAGAAAGCATTTTTTCTACATCATCTGGTCCTGCAATCAAGAACATTCCTTCTGGCAGCTTCCACGCAGACCCGGGTAAGAAGTAGTACAGTTCTTCTCCCAGTTTGCAACCAAAACTATCTCTCATTTCACTCATAATGAGACCGTAGGTCACTTTGGCGGGTTCAAAAATTCTGACTTCTGTCGGGTGTTCATCAAAGTATGCTCTCGGGACATGTGACATCTCATCATCCCTACTAACAAAAAATTCCATGACCAGCACCTAGTATCTCACATCAGAGTTAATACATTCAATGAGTAAAGGGGCAAACATAATTTTTTTATGTGCATAGCAACATTGTGGCGTTGTTACCTGCTTTTGTGGAATGTATCCTTCATGTGGAGTGACTGGAGATTGTGCCATCTCAAACCTTCTCACCTTGTTATGTGGAATGTATCCTTCATGTGGTGTGACTGGGGACTCTGCCATCACAGGTTTCTTATCCTGTGTATGAAACGTCGACAATGGGTTTACACACAAGTTTTAAAAGGTCATACCATATCTTGGGTATGGCATCGTTGCGAGGTACTTACAAGGGGAGAATTGAAGATATGTTTTTGGGGTGGAGTGATGTGGCATTGAACAGGTGACTCTATCGCAATGTCTCGAGTGAATGGCGACTGTGCCGTCCCATGATGCTTGGCCTACATAAAATCGTCGACATAAGGTTGCCACAAATTGAAGATGTTTGTATCATAGAATACGTAGGTCCTTAATATATAGAATCGGTGCGAGATACTTACAGGGGGAGAATAATTGAAGACATGTTGTTGGGGTGGCCGTGAGATCGCACGGTCTTCTAACATATGACCTTCCAAGCGGACCTTCTCCAGCATGGCCTTATAATCCATGTCCGACCGCTCCTGTAGCAGCTTACTGTCCATATCCGCACGTGCCTGCAACACATAGGCATCCATCCTGACTCGCTCTGTCTGTATAATACTTTCCACAAGCTTCCGGTCCTTCTGCAACTTTGATGCATTTCCTTGTAGCCAAGGAAAAACTTTTTTTCCATGTCCTCACTGTCCCGCTTATACTTTTCTTCAATCTCAAGACGCATCTTCGCCATCTCACGGGAAAACTCCTCACGCTCCTCCTTTATCATCCTGTCCACGTATGAATGTTCTTTTTTGAGTTTCTTATCTACCTCAGCGCGATCCTTTTGCACCTTCAAGTTGATCTCCCGACGCGCTTCATGCAAAGACTTGTCGTACTCCGCATGGTTGTTATGCGCCTCTGAGACCATGGTCCCTACAGCAACACATATACCCATAGTATGAAAACTGTATCCACAACCTCATCCAACTAATTCCTAACAATACCACCAAGAAAATATATTCATAACCAGTTCATACGATCAACTACTACAAGCTATGAATCAAAAAGCTCTTGCATGACATCCTGTACTCCAATTACACTAGAACTACTCAACTATGGCAAAAGCTGGATTTTCTAATCTCTTCGGAAATGACTTCTTGGTCGAATCAATGGAAAAAATAATCAGCACTGTAATCAAAGATGGGAGGAGCCGTGGAGGAGACCTTTTTAATCCAGCGTCGGCGTGGTCGCTTGAGAAGCGATGGCGCGATCCAGGTGATCGCTATGTGAGGAGAAACAAGGTAGATGGGGGTGGTTAGGATAGGGTAGATATGCGTAGAATGGGAAGGTATATATCCGTGATTGTAGGGTTAATTAATTATTTTGAAGTAATGCGCTTCGATGCAAGTTTTTTTAACGAGCGAGATCTTTTGGAGGCTTCCAAAACATGTGCACTGACCGCGGGTCCAACCACATATCACAGAAGCCCGAGCCATCGCTGTGCCCGTGCCAACCCGCGGCCCACCATTGCCTCCCTTTCCCTTGCCCCACCAAATTGTTATTCTTCTACGGCGACGAAAGCTGCCATCGCCGGCGGACGGTGAGAGACGAGAGATGTCCATGTCCAGTTCGGCCTCTCCGTCATCATGGCCGCGGTATGGTTCACTACCGATGACCAGATGCCCCGACTGCCCACGCATCGCGCCACTGAAGCGTTTGACAACCATATCGGAGAAGAATGGAAACCATGGGCGGGAATTTGTGAAATGCGAGAGCAAACCAGAAGCGGGGAAGGTTAAATCTATGTTCTGTTGTGTCTTTTGCTATGAATTCTGACCCCAGATTTATTTTTATTTCCTCGGAATTGGGATTTAGGGTTTCCCTTCCCTTTTTCAGAAGCTGAAAACATGCAAGCATTTTGAGTGGCTGGATGAATACGTTGACAGGCTTCAAACGGATGGCTTAATTGATTTGAGGCACGGGGCAACCCTAGAGGTAGATCTGCCATCAACGGTGGATAATAAGGGCTATGCCAATGTTCCTCCGATGGTGGCGGATGCGGAACTCAAGGTGGAATTGAAGAAGATCAACAAGAACTTAAGGCAGTTGATCGATATGAAGAAGCATGCAAATCTGATGGCCGCGGGATTTTATTTTTCAATAATTGCTGTGGGATTTGTTTACTTGTTGATCATCAGTCGTTAGAAGTTGTTAACAAATTATTTCAGCCAGCTTCTGTATAAGCAATGTCATGTGTGCTTAATGCCTTGTATGACCGGACCAAGGAAAAGCTCATTTGAAATCTATTGGAAAGGAAAAATAAAATTGAAAACTGATTTCTTGTTTCCAAAATAAAATTTAGCAAAGAGGAAATAGCTCGAACATAACATAGTAGCCCGAACATAACATAGTACCATGAACATCAATATAGTTGATCTAACACAAATAGTACGATAAAGATGATTTGTAAAGTAGCACATTACATAAAGGATTTATAAAGAACGCAAATTATTTTACTATGTTGTGATGTAACAACTCGAGAGGCACATCTGGAACATGGGAAACAAACAGATAAATCCCTTGATTTCCCAGGTACAGCAGCATCATCACCTTTTCTCCTATCACCAAGAGTTTGGATGACAAACAATGCTTATGGCACCATATTCTGCCATGTCTTGGGGCACAACACGATGAGGCAGTTTCTGTTTGAACAACAAATTTGTTATGTTAGCAAATTTGTAACTTATTGTTCTCTAAAAAAGGAAGGGCAATAAATTCCTTCCAAGAATTTCCAGAAATAATTGTCAACCCATTATCGTTGGTAATTACGAGATATGTTTGGCACAATTAGTGGCTAACTGTTTTTTTGAGGAATAGTGGCTACTTGGTTTGGTACATGCCAAACGTTACGTTCAGATTAGTTGCATTATTTCGTTCATTTTTTACAAAAAAATCTATACAAAGTGTTAATTGGACAATGTGAACAGTGTGGCACGAAGGTTGTCGGGTGAGCCAGTGGATGGACCGGATCGATGGTACCGGATAGAATCCATTGTAAACCAACCCTAAACCCTAAACCCAATAAACAAAAAAACCCTGAACCCTAAACCCTGATAACCCTAACCCCCCCCCCACCCACACACACACACACACACGAAACCGTAAAAAACATTCAAAATTTTGCCCAACATGGAAACCATTATGCATGAATTCTCTATGGGGTCATGGGATGCCATGAAGAAAGTTTGGGATCATTAGTACATGTACACACAAGTACGATCTCTGACACGCGCATTTCCGGTCCCTGTACATGTACATGTAAACCAACCCAACATCGATCTGGTTCAGTGGATGGATGCATGCTCTATGTGGCATGAAGTATGTCGGCCGAGCCAGTCGACGGACCAGATCGATGCTACCGGAGGGATACCATTGTAGACCAACGCCCGACCTATGTCCGGTGTGTGTGTGATAGGTCCACTGTAAGACAAACATAGTTCCGTCAACCCTAAAACCCTAAACACTGATAACCCTACCCCCCCCCACTAAAACATTCAAAATTTTGCCCCACATGGAAACCATTATGCATGCATTCTCTTTGGGGTCATGGGATGCCATGAGGAAAGTTTGGGATTATACACGCAAGTACGATCTCTGTCACGCGCATTTCTGGCCTAGCATGTCAACACCCCGAAAGCACTAGCTGGGTTCCTCACCTGTATGAAACCACCCCAACATCAATCCGGTCCAGTGGATGGATGCATGCTCTATGTGGTACGAAGTTTGTCGGCCGAGCCAGTCAACGGACCGGATCGATGCTACCGGAGGGAATCCATTGTAGACCAACGCTCCACCAATGTCTGGTGTGTGTGCTACGTCCACTGTAAGACAAACATAGTTCCTTCAACCCTAAAACCCTTAAACCCTAAACTTTGATAACCCTAACCCCCCCCCCCCCCACACTAAACCGCAAAAACATTCAAAAAATTTCCCCACATGGAAACCATTATGCATGCATTCTCCATGGGGTCATGGGATGCCATGAAGAAAGTTTGGGATTATACACGCAAGTACGATCTCTGACACGCGCATTTCCGGCCTAGCATGTCAACACCCCGAAAGCACTAGTTGGGTTCCTCACCTGTATGAAACCAACCCAACATCGATCTGGTCCAGTGGATGGATGCAAGCTCTATGTGGTACGAAGTTTGTCGGCCGAGCCATTCAACGGACCGGATCGATGCTACCAGAGGGAATCCATTATAGACCAACGCTCCACCAATGTCCGGTGTGTGCGCTACGTCCACTGTAAGACAAACATAGTTCCGTCAACCCTAAAATGCTTAAACCCTAAACCCTGATAACCCTAACCCCCCCCCCACTAAACCATAAAAATATTCAAAATCTTGCCCCACATGGAAACCATTATGCATACATTCTCTATGTGGTCATGGGATGCCATTAAGAAAGGTTGGGATCATTAGTACATGTACACGCAAGTACGATCTCTGACACGCGCATTTCCGGGCTTGCATGTCAACACTCAACCCTAAACCCTGATAACCCTAACCCCCCCCACTAAACCCTAAACCCTGAACCCTGATAACCCTAACCCCCCCCCACTAAACCCTAAACCATGAACCCCTAAACCCCTAAACCCTAATAACCCTAAACCCCTAAACCCTAAACCCCTAAACCCCTAAATGAGTTGACAAGATTTTCTTTTTTTTATATCATTTATCCAAATCTCACATAACTCACGCGGCCCACCCCTCCCTAAATCCCGCGATTACAGCTTCGATTCTAACCACCCGGGCCGTCCGCACCTCCCACGACCGCTCCAAGATCAGATCGGAGATGCCGGTCGCCCACGGAATACAGGAGTCGGCGGCTACCACTCGCCGCCCACCGCCAACGTGATCTGAGGGGTCAGACGTCAGTGTTCTTCTCGCCACCTCCCCCTCGCGTGAACGCGCCGTTTTTCCTTTGCGCCGTCGATCGCGCTATACCGGCACTTATAGTTTGCGACGCACTAATCGCCGCCATCTACTCGGCGGCACCGTCTCCGAGATAAGGTATTACCTGATCGTAAGTTGTTGGCCGCTCCTTTAGTAATTGAACCCTCATAGGTTTTGCACCCAAATAGGTTATGTGATTAAACCCATAAGTGGATCATATGTTAAATGACCCAGTTAATTTTGTTAAAATTAATTCACTACTAATTTTGTTATACATTTTCCAATTTTGTTCAGATTAATTGAGCCGGATTTTATCAGTGCATACGAGCCTGCAATGTCAGTTTCAGATACAAACCTTCATAATGGAGAAAAGCCTATCTCCGAAATTACCGATGCGGTAAGTAATTGGCTGTTTGTGTACAATTGTTTCGTACACATAATTCATGTGTACTCAGTATAATTTAATGGCATGTAACAGGAACTCGCCGAAAAGCATGGTCATATGAAGTTAGTATGCTCACAGACAAGGTTCGGAAAAACCATGAAACTGTTGTCACGAGACTACAAAAAGTACATCATATCAGAAACCAGTCTTGGCGGTCTATGCCAGATGCATGAAGTGACTCTACGGTGCATAATGTTGGTTAGACTAGCCAAGAGCATAGATATGGACACGCAATCCATTACCATCGGTAAAACGCCAATTCCTATAACAAAAGATGACGTGCAGTGTATATTTGGCATTCCGATAGAAGGGGAGGATATAGAGCCACATCTGGAAATGCAAACCGACACAGAATTGTTTACCGCCTATGCAAACAATGCGCAAATTTTGATTTCTGACCTTGAAACGGCGATCCGAGCTTCCAAAGCCCCAGACGGTGATTTCCTGAGACGGTTCATTCTGTATGCAATTGGTACTGTTCTAGCACCAACAGCACAACATTATGTGGACCCGAAATTTCTCAACCTTGTTACAGATCTTGAAAACCTTCGGAAATTTAACAGGGGATGTTTCACACTTAATAACTTCTTCAAGTCCGTTAACAAGTTTAGAAATCGAGATCACGTAAATCTACAAGGAAATCTAATTCTGCTCCAGGTTAGTGCTAGATCACTACTTAATGTCCTTTAATTATTGTTCTGTTACAAGTCTGTATGGTGATGAACTAATTTATTGTGCAATATTGGTACTGGGAGCACGTGCGTAGTGGCCGGTTGATGTATGCTTCTAGACCCCTTCCATTGATCTCACGATGGGACGAAATGATGGCTACTTTAAGAAGCGATGCTTACGAGAAAGGAGGTCTTCATAACGGGCTGGTACCTATCTATAATTGAACTTTCTATATCCGATTTTTTATTTGGTACTAATGGTTCATTATATTTTATAAAAAAAGGTTGTCATGGAAATTTGTGCTCCTCAACGACCGTCCGAGAATTCAAATAATTTTCCAAGAAAAAATGATGCACATGTGCATCAACATGATTCGTATCGAGCAGCATCAATTTAGTAGCCAGCAAGTATGTACTCCTAAGACTATTTGTTTTTGAAATATCACAAATAGGTGTCATGGAACCTCATTCATTTAGCTATTGTTATCAACGGGGTTTTATTTTGTTTACACATATTGACATGGTAGTTGAAGCCATGAATGCACGCATTGCTGATCATGAAAACAAGGTAGGCAGGAAGTTAATGGAAACTGAGCACAAATTTGATGTCAAATACCAGACGCTGGGTGAAGACTTGATTGACATGAAGACTAAAACTGGCACTAATCCTAGGTTGTCGAAGACCGAGGACGAAATTAAAGACTTAAGGAGGGAACTCCATGTATGTCATATTGTGCATTTTGTATTTTGTATGAATATGTTCCTTCATGTTCATTATTGTTTGCATTGTTACAGGAATTAAAATACGAATTTACAAGCAACCGACAATCAGTGTCACAGAAAGGAGGCGTGCAGGTGATCAATATGGCCCAACATGTTAATATCTAAAAGTAACAAACTAATGATGAACTACCTCTGTTCATTGTAGGATCAAGTCAATGTGTGCAATTCATCCCTGACAGGAACTCCTAGGGCTAGCCAATTCACGGCAGGGACTTCGACTACACCAAGTGCAAGACATGTGACGGAAAACAATGAGGAACCACAATTAACTCCGATGAAGCCTGTCTTTGGTAATGATTACAAGTTCACGGATGACGACATAGAGACAGCCGTTTACATCCCCGGAACATACGACCCTGTTAAAATAGCTAGAATCGGAGACATTACCCTCACAGCAGAAAATCTGAAGCGAAATTTGGACGACAAATACATTTATGGTGATGTAAGCCCATTATACTCTATTCTACATCATTACTACAACAACTGTCTTATTATTGTATGATTGAAAATTTGGCAGGTTATTATGGCATATGCTCGCATTAGCTAAATTGAGAATGATACTACCTCAATCATATCCCCTCAAGAAACCGAAAAGCTGTTACAAATGAAGGGGGTGGTTCCTGTTGGACGTGCAACCTCATGGCTAGCTCGTGTAGCAGAAAAATTTGTAGGGCGCCGAAAGGTACACATTTTCCTCACTTTCATAGTTTATGTACACACTGTACACGACAAATTTCGGTTCTCAACCCAACCCAAATTTTACTGCAGGTGCATGTCCCACTGAATGTATACCAAAACCATTGGATGCTAATGATGTTTAATTTTGACAAAAAAGAAATTCAGACTCTGAACTCCATGAATTATCATTGCGACAAGACCAAGGAAGATTCTCTTGTAAGTGTTCTCTTGCTGCCTCTTTTGATCCGCATGGCACATGAGCTCCCAAAGTACCGTAACCCTATGTATAACTCGTTGTACCCTAGGTGGGCTCGATTCAGTTCTGCATCGACGAAGTGGTCAAGAATGGGTTGATATCACCAGCTAAGAACATCAATTTTGCCGAATGGAACAAAAAACGCTATGAGAACATACCACAACAGACCGATGGGTACGCATGGCCTCATAAATTATTATATGCCTACACGAATAAGATTACTGATCTTTAACTAAACATCGCAGGACTTCCTGTGTGGTTTGGACACTGCAGTACATGTTGTCATGGAATGGGGATGAAATGACCGATATTTTGAACCAGGTAATTGAATGCCTAATTTAAATTTGTACTTTGTTTATCTTGAAAGCTATGCTGACGTAAGTGTCAGTTATCAAATATAGGCAAGGATAGATATTTTCAGGTGGAAAATATGTACAGCCTTACTGCATTCAAATTGCATTGCGCTTCGTCTCGAATCATATAAGTTCCCCATAACGGTTAGCGCTACATCAAGAATATATCATTTATTTCATAAGTCTCATGATTAGAACTAACGCAACACTCTCTCTTATACAGAAGGAGGTGTATGATGCCCAGCAAGCAGTTCTATCTGATGGTTCAGAAGACGACGTACAATTAGTCAACAATCCTGATGGTTCCAACGAACCCGACACATCCAAGTCCCAGAAGGATACAGGTGCACCCAACTCCCCCAAAAGTGGTGCACCCAACTCCCCCAAAAGGAAGAGAGCACGTGGACGCCCGAGAAAGCTAGTCGATCCCGAGGAAGTAGCGAAAACAAAGAGTCTTAAAGAACTGAAACTTAAATTTGACAACAAGACCATAGCCAACCAAGTGTCTTCGTTACCATCACGGTCACGCAGAGAGCATAAACTAGCACCAGCTTTATTGAGCCCATTCAAACACAAATAGGTAGCATCAATTGATCATCAATTGATATATGCTCATGCTCATGCTCTACTTTTAGCATCATTTGATACACGTTTAGTTGTTATCAGAAAGTGGAAATAGGTACTTTTGGCAATCATGAGCATCCTCTACTTATTGCAATATCTAATGCATCATCAGTAGAAAGCTTGATTTGGCATCATCAGTACCCTAAGCATCTAGCATTGTACAAGGCTGAACATGCATCACCAAAATAGTATTAACAACTTGGAACACTAAACCAGAGTAGCAGCAAACTCTTAACATAAACGGCAGATCAACCACCGCACACCATAGGTTCGGACACACCATAGGACATCAGTTTTAGAGTCGGACAACAAAGAAACATAGATAACATAAGAGGACACGGCGGTCCTGGAGCAGCAGCAGCACTCTAGCAGCACATCACTTCTCTCCCTTCTTCAATGCATGTTGTAGGGCTCATTGACTTTGACAATCTCGAGGAAGCGTGCGTAGGCCGCATGTTTAGCCAGAGAACTGGCCTTATGCTTCTTACCATGTCCATTGCCAGTGCTGATGGCATGCTGGATCATGCCATCTATGCCGCCACCGATCCCCTTGGAACAGAAAGGGCACCCAATCTTGCCAAAGAAACGGTACTTGATCTTGCCAGCAATCAGATGCCTCAGGGTGTACCGGCTCTTGCTGTGCCTGCTGTCCATGCTGTAGTCCACATCGTCATCCTCCTCCTGTGAATTAGTGAATTAGTACACATAGAAGAACTCAGCTAATCTATTATGGTACATTGCCTTTAATTACAATGTTTTGAAAGTACACATGTGTAACATGGCAACTATCTATTTGCTAGAAATAAGGCGTATGTGCACATACATAATTGAGCCAAAGAAATTGACATGCATAAATATGGACGGTGGAATAGTTGCATTTATAGATTAGTGCACAAGTAGTTCATAATTAACACATGAAAGACTTCATGAAGTGGCTTGTTTTAATGCTATTTGATACTTGTTATAGGTGTAATTCTGATTGGAATCAGAAAAATGGCTTCATTATATTCCTCCATGTTTCACACAAGGGGGGTTTGTTCTATCTACTGGAATGAAGAAACCATTATTCTTTCTGACAGCGGCAATACTGCTTCTCCAAGATTGTTAGACCCTGATAAGTTTCAGAAGGAAATTGGTAAAGGAGCTATGGGGTGTCTCACTGCTCATATTGATGAGAGATGTGGCTGTGATCATCTAGATAATATACTGTGGAAATTGGCTAGATGAAATGTTTTATTTTTTGGTATCCAGTGGATATGTAGTGTCAGCCCATAATTATTAAGGGAGCAATCACTTCCTTTGCAAAATGGAAATCTGTATAGAATTTGCAAATGGATCATCTATGAACATGTGTGCAAACTGATCATCTATGAACATGTGTGCAAATTAATTCATCTACATAAACTAAAATGAATCAGGAACTGCAACATTTTGTCACTGTCCTCGGGAAGCCAATGGTGTCGCACATGAGATCGCTAGAAATAGCTATGAGAATCCTGCCATATATCCATTGTTTAACCCACTTTTTTCATTAATGTATCCCTGCCATGAACATTTTCTTGTATTTGGGTTCATTACCCCACTTCTTTCATTAATGTATCCCTTGTGAAACTTACGCTCATCTAGTTAACAAGACAAACCCCAATGCCATGAAAAAAACATAGTATCTGCTGGAATCAGAATGTGAATCAGTTTAAAAATCCACATCCAACATGAAGATCTATGCTAGATCCCTACAATCCTACATACGTACAACTAGCACGCCCAAATGAATTTGATGCTCATCTAGTTAACAAGAAAAACCTCAATGCCATGAAAAAAAACCCAGAGTATCTGCTGGAATCAGATTTAAAAATCCAGATCCAACATGAAGATCTATGCTAGATCCCTACAATCCTACATACGTACAACTAGCACGCCCAAGTTAAATTGATGCTCATCTAGTTAACAAGAAAAACCCCAATGTCATGAAAAAAACAGAGCAAAACACAGAGTACTACCTCAGATAGCTCGTCGATGGCATCCTCGTCGAAGTCGCTGCCCTTCCTGCAATCTACGTCGAACTCCTTTATGGCGTTCTCCTCGTAGAGCTCATCGATTTCGTCATGCACCTGGCGCTTAAGCCTTCTCATCTCCTCCTCCTCCAGATCTTCCCCGACCTTGTGCTCGCCGATGGTGCCTCGACAGCTGCGATGGCAGCGGGAGCAGGCACAACGGTCGTTGCACCGCCAGCTTTCGCCGCTACGGCAGACTCAGCCGCTCCACCCACGGCTGCAGCCACGGTAGCAGACTGCTCTACTCCGATGGTTTCATCGTCCACCGCATCTTCACACCCGCGTTTCATCATCGGTCGAAGACAGGAGGAGGGAGGCGTAGGAAGGGAGGAGGGTGGTGAGGAAGGAGGAGAGGGTGGTGAGGTGGTGAGGAAGGAAGAGAGGGTGGTTAGGTTCGGGAGAGGACGAGGGTTTTCTACCCGATTTGGGGAAGAAATGCACTGCTCCTGCCTCTTGGAGTTACCGAGGCGCCGCAGGTGCCGATTTTACTTGACACACCCACCTGGCCGTCCCCTGAAAGTGCGTTATGTCGACTAGAGGGGGGTGAATAGGCGATTTTTATGAATTCTTCACTGAGGAATTTGCCGGTGAGGAAATTCCTTAGCGAAGAACTATTAACAGCGGAATAAGTACTCAGAAGTAAGCATAACAGAATACAAGCATGGTCATCATGATGAGATGAAGACTAGCACAGAGTACAGAAAGCGTAATCACAGGATAACACAAGATGAAGACAAACAGACTGAAGAAATTGAACTGAGGAAATTGAGAAAGTCTTCAGTCAAAGTCTTCAAACACAGATATGAACAAACACTCAACACAGTAATGAGGAAATGAAAGGGTTGAGGAAATAGAACCAGTTAGGTTGGTGAAGACAATGATTTGGTAGACCAATTCCAACTGCTGACTTAGTTGTACGTCTGGTTGGAGCGGCTGAGTATTTAAACTCGAGGACACACAGTCCCGGACACCCAGTCGCTGAGCACGCAGCTCAGGACACCCGGTCCTCACCGTATTCTCCTTGAACTAAGGTCACACAGTCCTCGTCCAATCACTCGTGGTAAGTCTTCAGGCGACTTCCAAACCTTCACAGACTTGGTCACTCGGCGATCCACAATTCCTCTTGGATGCTCTAGACCTTGACGCCTAACCGTCTGGAAGAAGCACAGTCTTCAAAGGTAACAAGCGTCGGATCCACGCAGGATCAATTTCTTCAGTGATGCTCAATCACTTTGGGTTTGTAGGGGTTTGGTTTTGGGTTTTCCTCACTCGATGATTTTCGCTCAAAGTCCTCAGAGGATGGGTTGCTCTCAAATGACAAGTGTCAAGTTCTCTCGGAGCAGCCAACCAGCTAGTGGTTGTAGGGGGCGGCTATTTATAGCCTAGGGAGCAGCCCGACATGATAAGACATAAATGCCCCTCAATGATATATGACCGTTAGGTGGATAAGATATTTTGGGACAGCTGGCGCGCGGCACAGCAACGGTCGGAAATTTGACTCTCAAATTCCTCAGGGCTATCATGTTCCTCACTGTGTAGGTAATTCGCACTGACGAATTCCTAACTCCTTAGTCAAAATAAATTCATCAGTGACTAGAAGAACTTCGTCTCTGTCACTGAAGAAAGTGACTGAACTGTATGAGATTTCCAAAGGCTTCACTCGAAGGGATTGGTAGGTGTAGGATTTTGAGTTGAGCATCACATGGAAAATTTTCCTTAGTATTTCCTCGACCCCCTTTAACAGTACGGTGTTTCCTATGACTCAAGAAAGAGAAAATGAAACTACGAAAACAAAAGTCTTCACGCTTGATGTTCCACAAATGAATACCAAGTCTTCGAGGTCACACCAATTTCTTCACTTTCAAAGTCTTCAGAAAGTCTTCAGAATATCAAAGTCTTCAGTTGAAGAACTTCATTTTTGGGGGTCGACTTTCTCTGTAAATATCAAACTCCTCATAGACTTATAGACATGTGTACACTCACAAACGCATTAGTCCCTTAACCTATAAGTCTTCAATACACCAAAATCACTAAGGGGCACTAGATGCACTTACAATCTCCCCCTTTTTGGTGATTGATGACAACATAGGTTAAGTTTTCAACGGGGATAAACATATGAAGTGTATACACTGATATTGAGGAATTTGATTACAAGATATAGAAGAACTCCCCGTGAAGATGTGCATAGTGAGGAAATTGCTTTTGAGGCAATGCACATTTTAAGAGTTGAATCATGGAGATCTCCCCCTATATCTTGTAATTCATACACGCATTTGATATATAATATGAAGAATTTGAAATGCATGATGAAATATGGTGCCTGATGAGATTCAGCATGCGTGCAATGTCATTAACGAGGAATAAGCATGCAAAGCATAATGCAACAAAAGTATCAGCGCACCATCGGGTTTAAGATTACAACTTGATCCAAATAAAAGTTTCAGAAGAACGAGAGTTGTAACTTAAAAAAATGCCCTTAATATAGAACCGCTTGAAGACTAACTCAGATTTCTCCCCCTTTGTCATCAAATGACCAAAATGATTGAAACTGAGGACTAACGCCCTGAAGAATTTCAAGTCGATGGAGGAGCGCCAGCGTTGTCGGGGTTGTTTGTTGTAGCAGGGCCTGCCGCAGTGTCGTCCAAATCTTCATACTCATCAGTGTCACGCGATGAAGAATAAGAGCTGGACACCAGTGGAGGAATTTTGACCCTCTTGAATTTCTTCGTAGGAGGTGCAGACCAGTCAAATTCTTCCTTGAGACCCATAGTCTTCAGTTCTTCAGCGCTATAGACATGAGTGAGGACAGCACAGGTGCGGTTGAAGGTTTCATGAAGGTAGTATTGGTTCTTCTTCACTGCATTGTGTGTTGAGGTCATATTGTGAAGAAGTGCACCAAACTGACGCTTTACCCATTTGTGATTGCGATCAACTTTCTGATGAAGACTGAGGAGTAACTCACGGTCAGTCATCACCCTGGGAGCTGTAGCTTGAGGATTTTGCTTGGCTGAGGTATTTGCGGCAGAGTCATGTGTGGCAGAATCGTCATTGGTAGAGTAAGATGCAGCCATGCGAAATTGACCATCCAATGGACGAATGCCTTCATCGATCACAGCAGCGGCCTTGTCTTTATCATCAGCTGATGAAACTGTCCATTTGAGGACTTCAATGGGAGGCAAGTAGCTACCGTGGTTCAGAGTGTTAGCTTTGTAATTTAGTGAAGATCTTGCCCTGATGAATCTCATAATCCAAGGAGCATAGGGCTTCAGCTCGAATGGTGACATAGCAATATTGGCCAAAGTCCTCATGAAGAAATCATGGAAGTTGACGGGAACGCCATGAATGATGTTGAAAAGCATATTCTTCATGATGCCAATGACTTCTTCATCATTTGAGTCGTGGCCTTTGATAGGACTCATTGTCTTCGTCAGAATTCGATAGACAGTCCGAGGCACATAGAGTAATTCCTTGACGAGGAATTTGGTTCGTGGGGCCTGCCTTGGCTTCAAAGGCTTCATCAGCACTTGCATATAGTGATTTGAAAGTTCTGGTTCGTTGTAGACACAACGAGCACCATCAAGTGGAGGACTGAGTGGTAGAGCACGAAGCAATTCAGTTACTGGTGCCTTATAGTGAGTATTTTCAGACATCCAGTCTAATACCCATGAGTTCACGTCTTCAGCGTCTCCGGTGATGTGCAGAGTTGCATAGAATTGAAGAATGAGTTCTTCATTCCAGTCACAGATATCAGTGCAGAAATTCAGAAGTCCTTCATCGTGAAGAACACTGAGGACTGGCTCAAAGCCGGGCAGAGACTCCATGTCCACATGAGGAATATGTGCATGATCGAAGACTTTGTCTTTGTTGAAGAGCACTGAGGAATAGAAATTGGCTTGGCTGGCAGTCCAAAACGCTTCTTCCTTATGCGAGCAGAATCATATGGATTATAATCAGTGAAGAATACGTGCTCGGCAAAGAAATCTTCAGCCTTGAACTTCTGTTTGCTTGAGAACGGATTCTTTGGCTTTGGCAGAGGGGTGTCAGTGAGTTGCATCACCACCTCAGGAATCGCGAGCTCAGGTTCTTCAGGCTGAGGAATTTCTTGTTCCTCAACAGGTGCAGTCTGAGTATCAGCAGCAGCAGGTTCATCAGCACTAGTGGCTGGATTTTCTTCATGGACAGATGAAGTGGGATGAGTTTCTTCAGAGCCCATTTGAACAGTTGGAGCAGGGGACTGAGGTATCTGTTGGATTGGGGTGAAGAGTGGAGAATTTGGATGCTGACTTCAATTTCCTCAACACTGGCCTCTTCAGCTGTGAACTGAGGCATAGGCGAGGAAATGATTGGGGTTGAAGGGATTGCTTCCACTTCAATTTCTTCATCAATCTGCTCTGATGAAGCAGCAGAATGAGTTTCTTCATCAGATCCGCTTGGGATGTCATAGTATTCTCCAAAAGGAACAAGGTCCTTTGATGGCATGGAGGAAATCGGAACAACATCAATTGGATTTTCGAGTGAGCTGGTCATTGGCTTCATTTTCTTCGCAGCCGAAGAGTTTGACGCAGCTGATGCCTTCCTTTTCTTCACTGCAGCTCACTCTGCAGCCTTGGTCTTCTTCACATCAGAAGCAGATGGAAGAATTGGAGTTGGTGTGGGCGCGGGAGTAGCTGAGGAATCTGGTTCATTTTCTTCAGGCGCAACTGATGCAGTTGCTCCGATATCTTCAGTTTCTTCAGGCGCACCACTAGTGGATGCCCTGGCAATTTCTTCAGCGGCTGGAATTTCTTCACCAGCCCTGGAACAAGCATTTTCTTCAGCAGGCTGAAAGAGTCTGCAGCCTGAAGATTTTCTTGTTGCGATGGGGCTGCAACATTTGTGAATTTCTTCGTCAGATTGACGAATCTTACTTTAGCTCCTTGCCAATCAGCATAGTAGGCATCAAAGTCTTTGCTGAGGGCTTGAATTTCAGACTGAGCCTGGAGAAGTTCCTCAGGTGTCATTCTGACAACGTTTTTCTTCAGGAGCTTCTCCTTTCTGTATTGAGCTTTCCTGATCTCTCTTGCCTTTTCAAACTTCCATTTCTCTTCAGTGATGAAATGTGTCAGCATGTGACTTTGACCAGGGGTCAGATGAAAATTAGGCATAGGGGTGTTAGGATCCTTGTGCCAGAGATCAATGTAATCGAGGATTTTTCTTGGATCCAAAAGCAGTGGCACAGATGTGCCTTTGGCTCTAGCGGCCTTCACCTGTCTGTCTCTGATGATTTCTGCAAGTTCATCATCAGAAGCTTCATCATCAGAAGGCACATGGAATGCGACCTGTTTCTTCTTTGGACTTGGCCGAGGACCTCGTCCAGCTGTTGCTTTGGTCTTCAATGGTGTGGGGCCTGATGAGGAAATTGGTGCAGCTAAGGAACTTGCTGAAACACCAGAGGCAATCGAGAAACCAGCAGTCCTTTGACATGTAGCCAGATGCACAGGAGCTGAGGACTTTGAAGGAGCTGTTGAGGATTTTGGTGGAGCTGTAGCAGTGTGAGGAATTTGCCATGAGGGCACTGTTGGTGAAGCACTTGGCTTACGAGCAGGCTTCTTTGGCATGGATTTCCTCGGTTTGACCGAAGCCTCAGTAGCAGTAGCAGTGGCAGAATCCTCATTGAATTTCTTCACTGCCTCCTTGGCTTGTCTTGCCAATTTAGCTTGGCGCTTAGCCCATTCTTCAGGAAAGTCCTCACCATGTTTGATGCTTGTGGGGTCAGCTACTTGGCCAGGTGCCAATGGAGCTCTTGGGCATGGAGGATTGAGGGCGAATTTCCTCATGTACTTTGGAGTCACATATCTGTATTCCCTCCATTCCCTTGCCCATCTCCGTTCAATCCTCTGAATGCGCACCTTGCGCTGATTTTTGTTTTCTTTGCCAAATTTTGCTTCATCAGGTGTGCAATAGTCAGCATAAATTTCCTCAGGGATTTCAAACGCAGTCATAACCTCAGGTTTCTTTCCTCCTTTCTGCGGCTTCTTACCGTCTGCCATATTCTTCAGTTGAGGAATTTGAACAATCGAGTTCTCTGAGGAAGTATGCAGTTTTTCTTCGAGGAACGCTGCAAATGAGTTAAGTTGATGAGAACCTAGTGATTCAGCAGCAGACATGAGTACCTGTGAACAGAGTATAGGTGCGAGGAATTCGGAGAGGTCATATGCGTTCTGAGAAGGTTTTTCGAAAAGAACAAGTTTTAAGGAATTTGACCAGATGAACCTTGAGGAATTTCACTAAGCGTTCTTGTCGTAGGTTCCAGAGTTGTACAGATCGAAGATCCACACAATTAGGGAATCTTAAAGAAAATGATTGCTTAGAGAAACAGTTCAAGATCATATGATGTGAGGTGTTCATATGTGTGAAGATTTGAAGAATAAACACCTTTGAAGATTTTCAGGAAAGTTTGAGAATCAAAGTGAGTAATAAAAGTAACTTTTAATTACCCGAAGTGAAGAACACGACGAACTGAGAAGAACAGATGTGAAGTTCGTCAGGTTAGATCTCCCACGCCCTAACTTGGCAGAGGAAGACAGCTATGGCGGCGGCGGAGTGAAGATTTCCGCGGTCGGCGTGAGTACGACGGCGACGAGGTCGAGGCAGCGAAGCTCTTCCTCACCGGCGATGATGGAGTAGCGGCGGCGCTAGGGTTTGAGGAGCTCGAGTGAGAGAGTAGCGATCGAGCGGAGTAAATGAAGTGAGGAAGGGGAGAGGGGTATTTATAGACACGGTGAAAAACTGTTCGCCCGAAGATTTGGGATGAACGTGCCCCTGCCCTTTCTCCTTCTCGTGACATGTGTCACCCACGTACTGTGTAGTTGAGATCGTGTACGATCGTGGGTGAATAGAATAATGCATTGTGGGATGCGGAACGGTTTGAGCGGCAAAACCGAAAATTTGGATAAGATTTGTTTTAAAGTTCCGTTCGCAATTTCTTCAGCTGACAAGGACACAGTGAAGATTTTGAACGAGTTTCAAATAGAACGCATATGTAGAATTTGTGAATAGATTGGGTTGAGTATAGCATAGAGGGGGAAGGGTCCGATCACATTCACTTAGCAGAAAAAGCAACTTGAAGAAATAGCTATAAGTGAATGCTGTAGAGGACATAAACTCATATATATATATATATATATATATACATATATATATATATATATATAGCCAATGAAGAAAAACAAAGGAAACAGTGAAGATTTTGAAAAGTTGAAGAATTTGAAAAACTGAAGAATTTCAAAACTGAGGAAAAACTCAAATTGAAGATTTTCAACTTTTTGTGGTGGCGTGACCCACCGTATAAGAATGATGATTTCAGACACCGCGTACAATTGTCGTAGGGTTCTGAGAATCAAATTCTTCATTAATTTCTTCACACTTAGAGTGTTATTCTTCATTGATTGAAGAAAAACGTTTCTTCATGTGTTGCACATCTAAGTCATCAATTTTGCATAAGTGTTAGGATGTGTGTCCTTTTCAAAGAACATTCGAAGATTCTAAGATATTTAGCTCACACCGCAACTTGCTAAATCTCTTCTCATCCAAGGGCTTAGTGAAGATATCAGCTAGCTGTTCTTCAGTCTTCACGTGCTCGATGGAGATGTCGCCCTTCAACACATGATCACGAAGAAAATGATGACGAATCTGAATGTGCTTTGTCTTCGAGTGCTGAACTGGGTTGTGAGCAATCTTGATGGCACTCTCATTGTCGCAGAGGAGAGGCACATTCTTCACGTTGACGCCATAGTCCTTGAGTGTTTGCTTCATCCAAAGCAGTTGAGCACAGCAAGAGCCAGCAGCAATGTATTCAGCTTCCGCAGTGGACAGTGATACGCAGTTCTGTTTCTTCGAGGACCAACAGACCAAAGATCGTCCGAGGAAATGACAAGTGCCAGAAGTTGACTTGCGGTCCACACGATCACCAGCATAGTCAGAGTCAGAATATCCAATGAGATCAAAAGCAGAGCCCTTGGGGTACCATAATCCTAGTGTTGGTGTGTGAGCTAGATATCGAAGAATATGCTTCACAGCCTTATGGTGTGATTCCTTCGGTGCAGCTTGAAATCGGGCACACATGCAAACACTAAGCATTATATCTGGCCTAGATGCACATAAGTACAATAAAGAACCAATCATGGAGCGGTATACCTTGTGATCGAAGTCAATACCATTTTCATCAGTGCATAGATGGCCATTTGTGGGCATAGGAATTTTGACGCCTTTGCAATCTTGCATGCCGAATTTCCTCAGTACATCTTTGAGGTATTTCTCCTGAGATATGAATATGCCATTGCGCTGTTGACGAATTTGAAGACCTAAGAAGAATTTCAACTCTCCCATCATAGACATTTGATATTCTTCACTCATCATATAGGCAAATTCATCACTATAACGTTGGTCAGTACAGCCAAAGATAATATCATCAACATATATTTGGCACACAAACAGTTCACCATCATAAGATTTAGTAAAGAGAGTAGGGTCGAGTGAACCGGGTGTGAAGCCATTCTTCACGAAGAATTCCTTCAATGTATCATACCACGCCCGAGGGGCTTGCTTGAGGCCATAGAGGGCCTTATTAAGTCTGAAGACTTTGTCAGGATTCTTTGGATCTTCAAAACCTGGGGGTTGAGCAACATATACTTCTTCCTCAAGCTTACCATTGAGGAATGCACTTTTCACATCCATTTGATATAAGATGATATCATGATGGTTAGCATAAGCAAGTAATATGCGAATAGCCTCAAGTCTAGCAACAGGTGCAAAAGTTTCATCGAAATCAATTCCTTCAACCTGTGTGTAGCCTTGAGCTACCAGTCGTGCCTTATTCCTCACCACAAGGCCATTTTCATCTTGCTTGTTGCGGTAGATCCACTTTGTGCCAATGATATTATGCTTGCGAGGATCTGGACGTTTGACCAGTTCCCAGACATTGTTGAGCTCGAACTGATGTAATTCTTCTTGCATAGCCTGAATCCACTCCGGCTCCAAAAATGCTTCATCTACCTTAGTGGGCTCTGTGATAGAGACAAAAGCATAGTGCCCACAAAAGTTAGATAAATGTGAAGCTTTTGAGCGTGTGAGAGGACCTGGTGCTCTAATGTCATCGATGATCTTCTCCACTTGCACTTCTTTTGCAACGCGAGGATGAGCTGGTTGTCGCTGAGGAGTTTGATCAGCATTTTCTTCAGCACCATTTTCCTCAGCATTTTCTTCAGGTGTATCAGCTCGATGTTCTTCATGAACTGGAATGAATTCTTCAGCAAATTCTTCAGTAGGAATGACATCCTCAGTTGCCTTGAACTTGATAGAATCCTCAGGTGCTGGTTCATCTAACACAGAAGGTAGGTGCTCTCTTTGCGAGCCATTAGTTTCATCGAACCGCACATCTACAGTGTCAACAATCTTGTGAAGAACAATGTTGAAGACTCTGTAGGTGTGCGAGTCCTTTCCGTAACCAAGCATAAAACCTTCATGTGCTTTCGGTGCAAATTTAGAATTGTGGTGAGGATCTCTAATCCAACATTTAGCACCGAAGACTTTGAAATAACTCACATTGGGTTTCTTGTCAGTGAGGAGTTCATAGGCCGTCTTCTTGAAGAATTTGTGAAGATATACTCTGTTGATGATGTGGCACGCAGTATCAATTGCATCAATCCAAAAACGATGAGGCGTTTTGTATTCATCAAGCATAGTGCGAGCCATCTCAACAAGAGTTCTGTTCTTGCGCTCCACGACGCCATTTTGCTGAGGAGTATAGGGAGCAGATAACTCATGAGTAATACCAAGTTCATCAAGATAGTCATCAAGACCGGAATTCTTGAACTCAGTTCCATTGTCACTTCTGATGTGCTTGATCTTCACACCAAAGTTGGTTGAAGCCCTCGAGGAAAAACGTTTGAAGACTTCCTGCACTTCATGTTTGTAAGTAACAATGTGTACCCATGTATATCGAGAGTAATCATCAACAATGACAAAACCATATAGAGATGCATCATTAGTGACTGCTGAGTAATGATTAGGTCCGAAGAGGTCCATGTGAAGCAATTCGAATGGACGAGTAGTGGTCATGATAGTCTTCGCTGGATGCTTGGCCTTGGTCATTTTTCCAGCTTCACAGGCTCCGCATAAGTGATCCTTGAGGAATTTGACATTCTCAATGCCAATGACATGCTTCTTCTTCGCAAGCGTGTGCAAATTCCTCATGCCTGCGTGACCAAGTCGTCGATGCCATAGCCAGCCTTCTGAAGCTTTTGCAAGTAGACACACGGCTGGTTGTGGTCCTGTAGAGAAATCAACAATATACAAATCTCCTCTCCTAAAGCCTTCGAAGACTTTGGAATTGTCAGCTTCCATAATCACAACACAGCGATACTTGCCAAAGACAACAACCATATCAAGATCACAAAGCATTGAGACTGACATGAGGTTGTATCCTAAGGACTCAACAAGCATGACTTTGTCCATGTGTTTATCCTTAGAGATCGCAACCTTACCAAGACCCAATACCTGACTTTTGCCTTTGTCAGCAAAGATGATGTGCTTCAGATGTGACGGTGATAAGGGAGCATCCATCAAAAGATTCTTGTCACCAGTCATGTGATTTGTACATCCACTATCGAGGACCCATTCAGTGGTTTTGGGTTGATCATCCTGCAGATGAATTAGTGTAACTTACAATCTCATATGCTTCATCAATGAAGAATATGATATCAAGTTCATCAGATGAATTTCATCAAGCAGTAAACAGATATAGCAGTAGGAGGACGTGTGAAAGTTTATTTCATCATGATTCGCCTGCGTCCTTTCAGGCAATTTTGTCAGGTCCCCAGCAAATTCTTCAGACGTTAAGGCACGTCTGGAGACCTGACCCTGCAGAAGAGATTAGTTCTTTTTCTTCACCACCCACATCTGAAGGGGTGGCAAAGAGTTCATCACTCTGCGAGCACCATACGAGAATGGTGGCATAGAAGCCAAACCATTTCGTTTCACATAAGAGGGGTTAGGGTAAGCATATGAATAAGCAGAGAAATTCTTCGAGGACTTATGAACATAATGGTTTGAAGAATAATGCACATATTCATAGCCCTTAGCTCTACCCTGCGAAACAGAGTTGTTAGCACGATGATAATCATATGAGGACTTTGATCCATTTGAGGAATTTGATCCATATGAAGAATTTGATCTGGGGTTCCTGTTCTTCACTGGTGGTGTCATGAGGACATTCACCTGAAGACTTTCAAGGCACTTCTTGGGAACCCAGATTTTCTTCATGGGAGAACCGTTCCTACAGTTAGTGCCAACATATCTAGCAAATACTTCACCATTCTGATTTTTGAACAGTTTATAGTTGGAGTCAAATGACTCATCAGAAGGATGAGGAGATTCACATGTAAAGCCAGATAAGTTAGATGGATCAACTAGAGGTCCCTTTGCAGCAACCCATGAGGTTTTGGGGTACTGCTCAGGCTTCCAATATGTTCCATCAGCATTAAGTTTCCTTTCAAAGGCAATACCCTCTTTCCTAGGGTTTCTGTTGAGGATCTGCTTTTTAAGCACATCACAAAGAGTCTGATGCCCTTTGAGGCTTTTGTACATGCCTGTCATGTACAATTCCTTCAGCCCTGCATCGTCAGTGATACTAGCAATGTCCTCAGATGAGGAATTAGTGATAGCAGAGGCAGGTGAAGAATTTGTAACAGTTGAAGCATTTGAACATTCAGGTGAAGAATTAGCAGATTCACGTTCAATGCACTTTAAGCATGGAGGAACAAATTCTTCCTGAGAAGCGCTGATTTGTTGAGCTAGTAATGAATCACGCTCCTTCTGAAGATCTTCATAACTCACTCTTAGCTTCTCAAGATCTTGCTTTCTTTGAAGAAATTCATAAGAAAGTTTCTCATGATCAGATAAGAGAGTGTTATGATGACTTTGAAGGTTATCAAACCTAGACTGAAGTCTCTGAAGATTTTCAGTCAGGGCTTTAGTGCGATCCATTTCTTCACCCAACATATCATCACTTTTGTCTAGCATGTTTTGAACCTTTTCAAAAGCCCTTTGTTGTTTTACAGCAATCTTAGCAAGTTTAGAGTAGCTGGGCTTGAGATCCTCATCAGATTCATTTTCACTAGATTCAGAGGAGGTGTATTTGAGTACCTTTGCACCTTTTGCCATGAAGCAATAGGTGGGAGCGTAGTCATCATTATCTTCATCAGGCTTGTCGGTGGGGTCAGTTTCTTCAGTGTTGAAGATGGACTTGCTAACGAAAGCAGTAGCGAAGGCCAGACTCGCCACACCAGATTCGGATTCTTCAGACGCCTCCTCTTCCTCATGTTCCTCAGATTCAGCTTCAGAGTCCATTTCCTTGCCAATGAATGCCCGAGCCTTCTTGGAGCTGCTCTTCTTGTGAGATGAAGACTTCGAGGATTTTGATGACGAAGATTTTGACGATTTCTTCTTCTTCTTCGCATCATCAGAACTGTAATCCTTGTATTTCTTCTTCTTCAATTCCTTTTCCCACTGAGGACAATCTTGAATATAATGACCAGGTTTCTTGCATTTGTGGCACAGCCTTCTCTTATAGTCACTTGATGAGGAATCACTGCTTCTTGAGGATTTTCCAAAGCGACCACGTCTTGAGAACTTCTGGAATTTCTTCACGAGCAGTGCTAGCTCCTGGCTCAATTCTTCAGGATCACCAAGGCTACTACCAGAATCCTCACATTCAGACTCAGACACAACCTTGGCCTTCAGGGCACGTGGTTTGCCATAGCTCGAACCATAGAGATCTCTCTTTTCAGCAAGCTGGAACTCGTGAGTATTTAGCCTTTCGAGGATATCGGCAGGATCAAGAGACTTGTAGTCAGCCCGTTCTTGTATCATCAGACCCAGAGTATCAAATGAGGAATCAAGCGATCTCAACAGTTTCTTCACCACCTCATGGTCAGTGATGTCAGTGGCACCGAGGGCTTGAAGCTCATTTGAGATGTCAGTGAGGCGATCAAAGGTTTGTTGGACATTTTCATTGTCGAGTCTTTTGAAGCGGTTGAAGAGATTCCGAAGAACATCAACTCGAGAGTCACGCTGAGTTGAGACTCCTTCATTCACTTTGGACAGCCTATCCCAGATAAGCTTAGCAGTTTCCAAAGCACTCACTCTTCCATACTGTCCTTTACTCAGATGGCCACATATGATATTCTTCGCTTGAGAATCGAGTTGCTTGAATCTCTTCACATCGGTAGCGTTCAGTGAGGGTGAGACAGAGGGAACACCATTTTCCACAACATACCAGAGATCGTTGTCAATTGCCTCGAGATGCATTCGCATCTTGTTTTTCCAGTAGGGGTAGTCCGTCCCATCAAAGGTAGGACACCCAGCCGAGACCTTGATCATACCTGCGGTCGACATAACTAAAACTCCAGGCGGTTAAACCAAAATCACACAGAACAAGGGAGTACCTTGCTCTGATACCAATTGAAAGTGCGTTATGTCGACTAGAGGGGGGTGAATAGGCGATTTTTATGAATTCTTCACTGAGGAATTTGCCGGTGAGGAAATTCCTTAGCGAAGAACTATTAGCAGCGGAATAAGTACTCAGAAGTAAGCATAACAGAATACAAGCATGGTCATCATGATGAAATGAAGACTAGCACAGAGTACAGAAAGCGTAATCACAGGATAACACAAGATGAAGACAAACAGACTGAAGAAATTGAACTGAGGAAATTGAGAAAGTCTTCAGTCAAAGTCTTCAAACACAGATATGAACAAACACTCAACACAGTAATGAGGAAATGAAAGGGTTGAGGAAATAGAACCAGTTAGGTTGGTGAAGACAATGATTTGGTAGACCAGTTCCAACTGCTGTCTCAGTTGTACGTCTGGTTGGAGCGGCTGAGTATTTAAACTCGAGGACACACAGTCCCGGACACCCAGTCGCTGAGCACGCAGCTCAGGACACCCAGTCCTCACCGTATTCTCCTTGAACTAAGGTCACACAGACCTCGTCCAATCACTCGTGGTAAGTCTTCAGGCGACTTCCAAACCTTCACAGACTTGGTCACTCGGCGATCCACAATTCCTCTTGGATGCTCTAGACCTTGACGCCTAACCGTCTGGAAGAAGCACAGTCTTCAAAGGTAACAAGCGTCGGATCCACGCAGGATCAATTTCTTCAGTGATGCTCAATCACTTTGGGTTTGTAGGGGTTTGGTTTTGGGTTTTCCTCACTCGATGATTTTCGCTCAAAGTCCTCGGAGGATGGGTTGCTCTCAAATGACAAGTGTCAAGTTCTCTCGGAGCAGCCAACCAGCTAGTGGTTGTAGGGGGCGGCTATTTATAGCCTAGGGAGCAGCCCGACATGATAAGACATAAATGCCCCTCAATGATATGACCGTTAGGTGGATAAGATATTTTGGGACAGCTGGCGCGCAGCACAGCAATGGTCGGAAATTTGACTCTCAAATTCCTCAGGGCTATCATGTTCCTCACTGTGTAGGTAATTCGCACTGACGAATTCCTAACTCCTCAGTCAGAACAAATTCATCAGCGACCAGAAGAACTTCGTCTCTGTCACTGAAGAAAGTGACTGAACTGTATGAGATTTCCAAAGGCTTCACTCGAAGGGATTGGTAGGTGTAGGATTTTGAGTTGAGCATCACATGGAAATTTTCCTTAGTATTTCCTCGACCCCCTTTAACAGTACGGTGTTTCCTATGACTCGAGAAAGAGAAAATGAAACTACGAAAACAAAAGTCTTCACGCTTCATGTTCCACAAATGAATACCAAGTCTTCAAGGTCACACCAATTTCTTCACTTTCAAAGTCTTCAGAATATCAAAGTCTTCAGTTGAAGAACTTCATTTTTAGGGGTCGACTTTCTCTGTAAATATCAAACTCCTAATAGACTTATAGACCTGTGTACACTCACAAACGCATTAGTCCCTTAACCTATAAGTCTTCAATACACCAAAATCACTAAGGGGCACTAGATGCACTTACATCCCCATTCCACGTGGGGATGTGGCGGTCGTGCACATCCTGCGGTTTGCCATCAATTGCTATCGGTCTCACAAGTGGGTCCCCTTGTCATCCACACAACCGCTTAAAATAAAGCGATTTTTTCTGTATGGATTTTCTAAGGTTTTTTGCAACGATAAAATGCTTAAAACACTTCTGACATGTTGTGATGTTTTCGGTAATTAATGGTCTACTCGCTGGGATTATTCCACTGTGTGATGTTTTGTACGTGCCAGGTTGTAGTATGAAATGCTAACTGTTATATATGGTACTGGCTGGTCTCTAATTGGACCGACATGTTGAACTAGTATCAATGGTAGAGGCGTTTTGTTGTGCGCCACATCCAACAGTTCACATAATTAATTATCCAAAGATTAAGGCATCAAACCCTTGGTCATACAAAGAAACATTTCGTTCCTAAAAATTAAGGTACTTCCACATTCAAACTAACTAATACTACTACAAATTCGAAGGAACTACTTAATACATTAACAACACATAGGGAAGTAGCCCTGGTCCAACGACTTGAGAAAGGACGAACAAAAGTTGAAAGAAGAAGGATCGGCCAGTAGCAGCACCATCAGCCTCCCAGCCTCACAACTTCAGCCAGCCTGGTGAACTCCAAGTTTTTTCCTGCAAACCACACATGGGATGTTGGAGGCAAGAAAATAAATATGCCAGGGGTCTTGTCATGGCATCTAATCGCACGGAATGCTAGTACAAATGATGGAGAACAAAACATCCAACATGAGCAAATTCATAGGAGTTCTAGATCCATGGATACCATAAAGAAAAAATGCTCAGTTTTAATTCAGACACAAGACTTGGTGAAAACATGCATATTCATATCAGCAACATTGATATGACATCTTTGCAAGCTTGGGTCAGTGACTTGTCTTGTGTTTCATGGCATGACAATAATTTTAACAATAAATAGACATGAAATTGACCCAAACTCATGTACAAAGTTAGGCCCACCACCTCCGCCTGGTCCACTCGCTGGACGAATTGGCCTGCTCCATCGCCCAGAGGAGGATCTCGATCTTGTGAATCGGTTGTGCGGGTGGGGGGCAAAGCTTTGCCCTCTCCTTCTTCGTCAATTTCTTGAGAGTGGCCATTGCCGTCCAGCTCATCTGCCTTGTGTTGTTAAACCAAGAACGGATCTCCCTCAACCTGGCCAACTTGACCGGGTCGCCGTCGGCGATCTGCACGAAGTCGGTGTTCTTGCCGCCGGCGATCTGCACGAAGTCGGTGTTCTTGCCGCCGGCCATCAGCTCGATCTGCCGATTCTTGCTTCGATGGAAGAGGGGGTGGGGGTGGGTGGGTGGGGGGGGGGGTTGCCTGAGTGGAGCGAAGTTGCAGCGGCAAGAAGGAGGAGATGACTGCGGTGGACTTGGAGGAGAGGGAGGAGATGACCGCCGATGAGTAATTGTGGAAGGTGTAGCACCATGGCGGCGGTTATGCATTCGACGAGAGGGACGGCGCATGCAAATTTTTCTAGGACTAAACTGCCCCTATATTAAAACGCGTCCCCACCTTGTCACGAGTACCGGCCACTCGTTTTAGTACTTTCGCGTACTTTCATCGGAGTACTACCCAGTACTTCGTATTTGTCTGCCGTTAGATCGACATCAGCGAACGGTTCTAAAAAAGCCCAACCACTCTAAAACTTGTAAAAGTTGTATATAATGATATTTGACATTCCATATAAGTTGACATCTAGAATATATTCTGCTAGCCAAAAGGCAGCAATGATAAGATACTCTGGTAGAGGCCTACATGCAGCAAACACGACGATTAGATCTTGTTCTCTAGGAAGTGCATATATAAATAGATGTTGGAGGGAAGAAATGTTGCAAACCAAGAACAGAAGAGGCCGAAGTTCAGTAGTGCTGATGCATTAGCAAAGAGCAAGCCTTACATGGCTGCAGAAGCTTTATCTCTAATAGCCAAGGATGACTTGCCTGTGTCTTCTTCCTCCCTCAAGGCTTAACTGGCCTTGGGGTGTGGTTCATGGGCAATCTCCTTGGCTAGCCTGAGTGGCTTCTGCCGGCCATGCTAGGCTGAAATTCTTCTCTTTCATAAACTAATGCATGTTGATTTTGCCGTGCGCTGGTCTTGTGGGGTCTTAGCATGATGACTTCCCGACTGTCTACTACATCAAGGTTGTCCGGCTTCGGCAAGTGAGGGGCGATGATAGCGGCATTGCCTTCGGCTAGCTCCAGTGCTTGTAGTTGTCACCAGGTGGTCTCCAAACTTGTATCTATATTTGTCATTTATGTTGTTCTTTGTAGTGCCATGACAGATAATGAATAGATCGTAAGTTTTTCTGCAATAAAAAAGAAGTAATAAGCCCACTGGGTCTGGTTAGTTCTGCATGGTCTCCTTGTCACTGACAATGACATCTGGCTTTACAAAACATCATCATCACAAAATCTATGTTTTGGCCAACTGATTCCCAAATATGTAGTACATATTCTTCGTCACTTTTTTCTAAAATTAGTATGGTTCTTTATCAGTAGCAGACTAGCAGTGCAAAATATGTGAATGCAAGCAGTTCACTGTGCAAAATGACCCTATTAGAGGGTGTAACTAATATGTGTTGATCTTTATTTTCCTGTTACGCGTCCCGCGAAAAAGAGACATTCATTGGCATGAAGTGTTGGAATATGTTTTTTTAACGGGAGCCTCTCGGCACAATACCTACTATTTGTTTGGGTTGTTGCCTTTATTTTGGGGTTTTCAGCCGAAGCCAGAAATAATAAGACATATATCTACAAGTACGTCAGTTGATTAATCAATGGTGATGCTTGCATTGCAGGATCCATCCTTGCTGCTAACGGGCCCAGGCACAAACAAATAGGAGGTCCATGTGTAAATTTGCACGCTTTTTGCTGTTTGGTATTGTTAGCTGTCAATACTCTCAAAATAATTCTAGCTTTTCACACACAAGAAAGATCGGGTTTTAGCTTCATGGTATCTATGAGTGGAGGTCGGTCAAGAAGAATATGGTACTCAAATTTTTATGTGTTTGCTCAAATGTTCTGTTGTGGGGCAGGATGGGAACTGGCCGGACCGCTGAGGCCCAGACCTGGTCCTGCTGGCCCCTCTGTTCTGTTAGGGACATAGAGCCGACCCAATGGTCCAATGCCAAGTGGTCTCATGTCCCATTTAAAAAAAGAGACATGATCTGACCCATTTTGATACTAGATTGCACAAGAACAATGAGCAAAATAACATTATTTCAACTAGCATCATTTAGGTGTAGGGGAATCTGGTAAGTTAGGATATTTAGAATGCATTTGCTCAAAGAAAGAAAAAAAAAGACCATAGATAATTTCGTTTCTATTTCTACCATGAATCGTTTGCGTGATAAGGTAGCATATTTGTAACTTTGAAAAAAAGCAATCTTGGGTCAATAGTTTGAAAAATTCATATAAACACAAGTGTAATAACCTTGCAAAGGCATGCATGTGCATTGTAACGGAAAACTACAAGTTTGGCAACAAATTTGGGTCGGCCTCCTTGTCCCGATGGGTTGATAATGACCGGCTCCCCAATATTTTTTCATGAATGCACCCCCACCCCCACCCTGCCCAGCGCACCTAGCGCGTGCTTTTGGGTCGGCCCATATGGAGGTCAGGACCCCCCCCCCCCCCCCGTTTTTTCAATAAAAAATTAGGGACTTAAAAACATCTCTGATAATGTTTGAGATTTCAAAAAAAAATCATGAGTATTAAAAATTCTTCTCGAATTTGAAATACGAGTGCGAGTTCGAAAAGTGTTCTCGAATTCAAAATTGGTTCTCAGAATTAATTTTTTTCTCAATTTCAAAAATTGTTCATCAATTCAAAATATGGTCATGAATTTGAAAAAATGTGCATGGATTCAAAAATGTTCATGAATGTTTAAAAATAATTCAAAAAAATAAAAATTAAAAAATTCATGAATTACAGAAAAAATCATTGATATAAAAAATGTTTTCTTGTTCAAAAAATGTTCATGAGTTCAAAAAAATGTTGATGCATCACAAATACTGTTAATGAATTTCAAAATTCGTCCTAAAAATTGTCGATAGAAAATATGTTCACCGATTCTAAAAAATGTTCATAAATTTGGAAAACGTTAGAAACTTTAAAAAAATCAAGAATTTGTAGAAAAGTTTTATGAATCTGAAAATTTTCATGAATTCAAAAAATATTCATGATTTCAAGAAAAGTGTTCACAAAATGTGAAAAAGATGTTCAAAAATGGAAAAGAAAAAGAGTAAAATAAAAAAATGAAATAAGAAAGGAAATAATGGAAAAAGCAGAAAAAAGAAAATAAAAAACACAAAAAAGATAAAAATCTGTCTGGGAAACCTTCCCAAAACTGGTAAATGCTAGTTGGGTTGGCGAAAAATGTACGTGCAGGGTTGCTAAGCAGCGATCCACGCGCCAAATAGGATTGACCATCCAGAGAACCCATCAACTTTGAAATTATGGACTGGGCCAATCATAATGGCTAGGGTTCGTCTATTCCCATCGTGAGTTTTTTTTCAACACAGTACAATTGAAGTAGCTCACATACACGAAGCATACAGTCACCCCTATGAACACACGCACACACATCCTATCCGTATGAGCACCTCCGAGAGATTGAGCCGGCATAGCATTTTGAGATTTTACAAAGTCACCACAGGCCTCGCGGTCGACGAGAACGTCTCCTCAGGAATGTATCCGGTGCACCCACACTTGTGATGCTACCGATGCACCGGATGCCATCAAATATTTTAAAAAATCTAAGAAAATTCTAGCATGTTAACACAACATCAATGTTTGATGTCACAAAATTTCTAAAAAAATAAAATATGTTTTGAGATACAAAAATGATAAATTTGACATCAGTGTGATTGTGATAATGGGTCAAATCTAAAGCCCAAGTTATGTTACGTACTATTTAGTGTTGAATTTTTCATTTTTGTTTTTCGAGTTATGTTTTGAATTTTGACTTGAAATTTTATGACAACCTACATTGATGTTGCGTGAGTTTGCTAATGTTTTGAACATTTTAAAAGCACAAATGTGAGTTCGGTGCACCGGTAGCACCACAAGCTACGGTTCACCAGATATTTTTTCCCATGAACGGACATTACCGAAAGCCTGAAATAAATCCAGAAATAATAGAAACAACAATGTCAAGTCTAGGACTTGCACTCTGGTGGGCTAGGATACCACTTTCCTCCTAACCATTCAACCACAGGTTGGTTCGCATTCCCATCATGAGGTGTGGGCATCATGTTCTATGCTAATATATCCTCAAAGAAAAGGATTAAACATTACTCCCTCCATTCCACAATGTAGTGCTTCCTCTATCCTCGTGCTTCAACTTTGACCGTAAATTTAGCCAACGAGACCGTTTGCGGCGGGAGCAAAAGTTATACCACTGAATTCGTGTTCAAAAAAAGCTTTCAATCATGTAATTTTTTCTCCCGCCGCAGTCGGTCTCGTGGGTTAAATTTATGGTCAAAGTTGGACCTCGGGAAGCGCGAGCGCACTATATTTCGGAATGGAGGGAGTACATTATTTGGTCTTGTAGGAATTTGGTGGGATCAACACGAAAAAGCTGGAGCTGCAGCAGTTTGTAGCAAGCTCTACATTTTGTTTTCAAGTTGTTAATTACAAGCCCCAGGATTGTCCATTGTCCTTCTCATCGGTTCTACTACCTCTGGTATGGTTTATTGTTACTTTGATATTTTGTGTCAAATTTTGATCATATATTTAACTAACAAAATGTTAAAGCTTGTCACTAAAGGTTATATTGTTGGACTCGTATTTAAACATAGATTCTCATGGTATAATTTTTTATGACATGCATTTGTTAGTCAAATCTATGGTCAAAATTTTGACACTAAATACGAAAGCGACCTTGGCGTAGCCGGCGATGTCCTCCGAGTTTTCGCTCTTGCCGAACACCTCGTTCGCTGCGTTGTCCTTCTCCTTGTAGGCGGCTTGTAATTCCGCCTGATATTGGTGATTACAGCCAGTGGTCACGGCGGATGTCACGGGCGGAGCAGTAGTAGTCGAGCAGCACCGCCTGTTTCGCCACGTCCGCGTCCGGCGCGATGGCCATGCCCATTGCGAGTTGCTCCTCCGCTTGCCGGTGCTTGTTGAGGAGACGGAGGTTGTAGGCCTGGCCGGCTTATGCCTCCCGGAACTTGGCCTCCCGCTCCTCCTGCACCATGTCCATATAGCGGGCACGGGCCTCGCTGATGGTGATTCCGGCATGCACCGGCAAGGAGGGTGGTGCCGGCACGTCCTTGGTCTCGTCTTCCATTGGGATGTCAGCGGCCTCCGTCTGCCTGCTAGCGTACTAGTCGATAGCAATGGCGGCCATCTCCTTCTTCTGGTCGGACGAGAGGCTGTCCCATAGGGTTTTGGAGAGCAAGGAGGCCATGGTGGGCATGGTACGGAAAGAAGAAAGGAATCGAAGGAGGATGACTATAGCAATGGTCGGGGCTGGAGTTTATATAGCGGGCGGATGACAATGGTAGGTGGCAGACGGACAGACGGGTGGTGCCAGAGTAGGTTCCTTGGCAGCTGCATATCATTAACATAGGGCGACGGACCGCCGTGGTGTTGTTACAATGCGGAGCATTCGTGTGCATTGGGAAGCGGCGTGGGCGGCGCTCTCTCGATCGGCGCGCCGCCTCAATGCTGACAATAGTGAGAGGTCGCATCCGCTCTGGCCAGGCATGAATGCGACACTGACGCTCTAGAGCGGCGCTAACCATTTCGGATAGGAAGCGCGTGCGGGCGAGGGAAGAGGTTAATGGTGGGTCAGGGCAGTCAGAATCGGACGTGGCAACGGCCCGGACACCCGCAAATCCTCCTACTTTGTCTCCGATTTGCGGGGGGGGGGGGGGATGCGTCTGGACCGCGGAATGGACTGATATAGGCCCCCGTTGAAAAACACATCTGGACCATATGGTTCAAACGTATACGAATGGTTTGAGGGTCCTCGTTGAAGATGCCCTTACAACATCTATCAGAAATTTGTCCAGCATAAATGACATAACTATAAGAGTGTCCTATGACATGCAGTTGATCAAGTCCAACAACTCTGAAGTCTGAAGATTGTAAAGAGTAACAACATAAAAGAATAGCGAAATCTGCTCACCATTTTTTGATAAAGGGCGCTTTTATTACTCATAAGAGCATCTACAGCCGCGGTCACCTAATTTGACCCCTATACGCCTGTGGACGCGTCTGCTGAAGGTGACCAGGCAAACCTCATTTCTTCTGTTCCACAACAGCATCCCTCATATGTGTTACCCCAAATCCATACGAAACCATGCAAATGGTGTTTCTACGTACTTGAGCATAGAACATAGCAATCCGACATAGATAACATAGTCCGATAGTCCGATACAAAAGATGTCGGCCGAGTCCATCACCTTACAGTACTAAAATCAACTAAAACCGATAGGGAGGGGATTTCACCACTTCCTCCATGTCGGACGCTTCCCCTTGGGGTCTCGGTGGCTGGACTCGGCGTAGGCATCAGCTGCTTCGGGCGTGTCGTTGTCGTCGTCGTCCTTGATGTTTGAAGCGGAGGAGGAGGAGGACGAGATGATGATGTCGGCCATGCGACGAGCTTCACGGTACTGCTCCTCCCGAAGCCGTGCGGCTTTCTCCGACGTTGTCGCCCGCTACCTCTCCAGCCGCTCCGACTCCTCCAGCGCCATGCGGCGACGACGGCGGGCGTCCATCTCGGCGGACGTGTATGAGCGGCGGATGGCGGTGCGGAGGTCCACGTCGTCGTCGCTATCCAGGGGGAAGCGGCTGTTGCGCGGATCTACTCAATCCTCCCTTGGATCCGCGATTGTTAGCCGCCTCTGCTGCCGCTTCTTTGCGAGCCGATACGTGCGACCCATGGACTCCGGATGCGGTTCCGCCGGCAACAGCACCCAGCAGCGCCTCGGAGGGGCAGGTGCGGGCGGTGTTGGGTGCCGCCTGGCAGGGGCTGGAAGGGAGCGCATCAAACGAGCGCGGGGCACCGCAGACGCCCCGGAAGACGAGTTGCCGCCCCGATCCAGCAGCGACCGACGAAGGGCAATGCGGAGCGCTAGCTCCTCCTCGTCGGGCGCCGTTGAGCCATCAGAATCCTCGACGGCCTTGATCCACTCCGGTAGGTCGGTCACTGTCGGACATGGCGGGCGGGGGAAGACGAAGTGGATTTGGGGAAAAAGTGGAGAGGTCGAGTGGGGACGGAGTGAGTTTGACTAGGGTTTGCTCGCCGGTCGTCATATATTTGTGGGGGTTGGAGTGGGGTCATTGCGGGCCATAGCGGGCTAGGCCGACGTGGTGGGCGTGCCCGGACGCCCCCATATCCGCCCCATTTTTTGGCTGGATATAAGGGGTGCCGGTCAGCCCGGGCGTTTGAGGCCCGTTTGAGGCACCCGTCTAGGTCAATTTTTTGTGACCGATCAGTGATCAGGCGGGCCGCCAGGCGTTTGAGGAGGGTTTGGGGCGCCTGGCCGTAGATGCTCTAACATAGCATCAAGAGGATAGAAATCACGATGAGCAACACCTAGCCTCTCATAGTTAGGATACACATAGTCAAACACAAATAGTTTGAAAGAAAATAAAAATCTAACATATCGGCACCAGTAGAGTCAAATAGGACCATCACTATGCCTATGTCAAAGAAGGTGATGGGTCGATACAGAGGTTATGCTGCCACCCATGTTGGAAAAAATCTCAATGGCCAATCACTCCAATTGCGTACAGATCGCCTTGAACAACGGTTGGAACTCCGTACGGTGAAGATAGACTACATACGAAGTGATTGTGTACAATGAAAAATAACATGCGAAGGAGAAGATTTTTTGTCATTAAAATCAGATAATTTCTACATAGCCAAAGCGATCATAATAAGACATATGCTCCCACCTTATTAGCGTTTTGAATCTAAATACCGTCCAACCAATGACCAAAAATATTGGTAATACCTGTGGGCGGATACAGTTTAAACGCTATTTGGATGATTGACCATGTAGAACGCGCAAATTGCATCGGAAAAAGAGCTGTCTGATTTCTTCAACCTCCAAATTTTCTTGCTATTATCCACTGGGACCTCTGAATGCGTGAGTGCATGGTACATAGAGTTGACTGTGAAGGACACGTATATAGTGAGGTTTCAATGAAACACGTCTCGTTCTTGTGTCAGTTTAATCGTATCCAATTGAGACAAAAGGTGTTGTCATGACACGCAACGGGGCCCAATCAAATCCCGTCTGCCAGAGTTTCACTCTTATTGCGAACAATCAAGTACGAAGCTAGATAATGTTCTCGAAGACTGGCATTGCCTAGCCAGCTGTCTTCTCATAAACGAATCTCAGACGCATCTTTAATTGCGAAAGAACCAAAGCGGAAAAGATGCTCACCTTATTGTGAAACCTGCTTACCATATTGTAGTTACATGATCTTCGCAGCTCGGCACGCCAAGCAAAGCATTTTATAGTTATTGGAGGTAAAGTGCACTAACAATGTGGTTCCATGGTATTCGCACACCAAGCAGGCATTGTACACAGATCGGAGGGAAATGCACTAATAATGTGTTGTCAATGAATTAGATGTCCAGAACTTCGACAATGATACCAAATTAGAACATGATTAGCCATTGAAGGGAAATCTGAAAGAAAGGAGCATAAAAGTCTGTGGGGTAGATTATATTATTCCTATGACCAAAAGGTTAAGGCTGTGTTTGATAGCAAGGTGTTGCAAAAACCAAAGTATTGAATACTGTAGTATTTTAGTCCGTGGATACAAAATACCACAGTTTTGACATACCAAAATATTATGAAGTATTGTGAATACTACAACCTGTTTGGTTAGTGCTTTATGCAGCAACGTAAAAGTAGCTAGCTAGCCGGCTGATAGCTATTATAAACACATATGTTCCTAACTAGTTATAGTCACTCGAGCAAGAGCTAGTTGGGTATGGTATGGATACTCGTGTGTTGTAGCCGGCACCGATGGACAAACGTAGCAAACAACAGCTACAGCAGCTCAGCTGCAGCAGCTGCATGCCTGGGTAGCAAGCTCCACCAGCAGTCCAATAGGACTTGCTCGCTCCGTTTCTCGCGGCTAGCGTGATGGGCTGGAGGGGGAAACGACAGGAGGCAGGGATCAGTGCCGGCGCGGAGAGGTGTATGATGTACTGGCGATCAGCTACTAGACAGTGCATGACGACAGCATATCAGAGGCAAAGGTTGAGCGAAGGAGTTCACGGACAAGATTCAAACATAACAAGGTCGTCGAGCAGAAGCAACATGAGGATGAAGGAGGAGGTGACAGCGGCTTGGAGCAAGGAGGAAGATGACGATGAGGCGTTTCTTTCGCCAGCTCAGTTTTAAAAAAAGAGGTCCATGGTTCTTTTTTAAAAACAGAGAAAATACCACGGTTTTGCAAATACTACAGTATTAAAATCATAGTTTTTAGTGGCAACCAAACACCTCATAGTAATTAAAACCATGGTAATCTCAAATACTACAGTATTATCAAAATACTTAGAAAAAACTGAGCTATCAAACGGGGCCTAATATGTTGGTGTGTACTGAAATTACTTAAATTCAGTGAAACTGAATGACATTTCACTCACAAAGTAAAATCCATGATCTGTAATAACCAATGGTTTCACTAATACGACTCCCCGGCCGTCTACTACAACAAGTTATGCCCGGCTCCTGCAAGGGACACTACTGGAATCAGCTTCTTCACCGTCTGCCATGGCAGACAGCAAAGGCATTCATGGCGAAGGGCAAAGACATTTGCCGTCAGCCAGCAGACGACAAACTGTCCGGCTGAACGAGTGCCGGCAAAGGGTTGTGTCGTCCGCCGTTGCAGGCCAGCAGATGACAAAGATCATGGACGGCAGTGGGGTGGGGTGAGATCCGTTAGGGGTTAACGGCGTGCTTTTGCCGTCTGCCAGCGGACGACAAAGAGCTCAGCTCGGCCATCACTGGGAAGTTGCCACGTGGCTAACTATGTCATCTGCCAGCGACGGCAAAGAGCTTTGAATCTTTGTCGTCCGCTAGCGGACGGCATAGCTGGCCCATTTGCCAGTCCTATTTGGTAACTTCGCCGTCTGCCAGCAGACGACAAAGTGCCCAAATAGGCAGCCCAGTGTTTTCTACAGGTAGCTGCCACGTGGCCTCTTTGCCGTCTACTAGCAGTCGGCAAAGCTCTTTGTCGTCCGCTAGCGGACGGCAAAGAGGCTATATATCCCCTGTTTTTATTTGAATCCATCTAATTTGACAGGATTTCACATGCAGATATACATACATACATATTCAACATATACAACAACATATAACAGCATGTCCAACACCATATTTCATCAAATTTAACATATCCAACAACATAGTTCAACAAAGTCCATCCTATCCAACATATCCATATATACATACATATCCAGAAACAAGTTTCCAACAAGACATACATATCCAAACAAGTTTTCATAAACAACAAGGAAGTAGCAGAAGAATAGTACACTCCATCAATGCAAGCTTCCTCATCTAAAGCAAATCTGCAAATTGGGAAAGGTGAAAGTTAGAAGAAGAAGAAGAAGAAGACTAGCTAGAAGAAAAGGAAGAGGAGGAAAAGAAGAAGAAGAAGAATAAGAATTTATCTTCTCTTTCTTTCTCTCCTCTCCTATTCTTTATCTTCTTCTTTTCTAACTAATGTAAGTAAAAATGCCATTTTTGGGCTAAGGTAGGTAAAAATGCTAAGTGTGTAGGTCAATTTAGAGCTAAGCTAGGTAAATAGGTCATTTTGGAGCTAACGTAGGTTAAATGGATCATATTGGAGCTAACCTAGGTAAACTTGTCATTTTTTAGCTAACCTAGCTAATTATGCCATTTTTGACCTAACTAAGCTTATTGTGTCATTTTAGAGGACAACAAGCTAAGTGTATGACATTTATGAGGTTAGCAAGGTTATTATGCCGTTTACGAATAAAAACAAGTAAGAGGAAGAAAAGAAGAAGAAGTCTTTTCTTAACTTCTTCTTTTCTTCCTATTCCTTCTTTTCTTCCTCTTCCTTGATTTTCTTCATCTTATTATGTCATTTGTGGACTAAATAGGCTAAATTATGTCATAAATGGACTAAATAGGCTAAATAAGAAGAAAAATACCGTTATCACGGAGGTGAAGGGACGGTCGGGGCTGCGCCAGTGGCAGACGGAAGTGAAGGACCGGTCAGGGTTCCGCCATTGGCAGACGCAGAAGGATTGGTCGATGCTTGTCGAGAGGCATGCTGCACCAAAGATCATTTCCAATAATGTCTCGTTAGCATGATGCAACAGAAATGTGAATACTAGTAACTAACGACCATTCAAATCAAACTCACCGTGGTCGCCGGAGCAATCTGGGGCATCGGCGGAGGGGTCTGACCGTTTTTCTCACACATGGTCTGCACATTTGGTTCTCACGAGTCAGTCATATTAGTTAGTAATGCGAACATTACGTGCATGATTTGGCTAATATGCATGAGAAACGTACCACGAGGAGCTAATATGCACGAGAAACATTGTCGTCTGCTAGCTGTCAGCAAAGTAGCCACCTCTTTGCCATCTGCTAGTAGACGGCAAAGAAGCTGATCTAGCCACGCCGTGCCCCGTGGGGCCCACCTGGCTCTTTGCCGTCTGCTGGCTGACGGCAAAGAAGCAGCTGATGGCAAATACCCTTTTTGCCATCAGCCTTTTCTTTGCCGTCCGCTTCCTCAAAGCGGACGGCAAAGAACCTCTTTGCGGTCAGCTGGCAGACGGCAAAAAATGCCAGATTCCAGTAGTGGGAGGGGTGATGACAGTGGCGCACCTTCGGCTCGCTTCAGTACTTATAGTCATCGCTAGGTGGTCGATGAATCTGGCTGTAATTTTTATTATTTCTGATGTTCGTGTACTGCCATGATTGGAGATGAATAGATCGACAGTTTTCTGCCAAAAAAAAGGCATATGCACTCATTAAGTATTTTTCATCAGTATTTTATGGTGTCATCATTTTTCAAGTCATGTATCATTAGTTATTTTAATTTGCAAGAGTTGAGCAGTATTATCATGTTCACAAGACATGACTTGCGTCCTTAGCATATCATAGCAGCTAGTTAAACTTTTTCAGAGAAAGGCATCTAATTAACGTAATACTACTTAACAAGCAGTACTTAGCAACCTTGACATCTGCATGTACTTAAGAGGTACTTAACATACAATCCTAAAAAACCAAGATTTGAGCAAGGCGTTGTCTATGATCTTCATGACAAAATATCTTCAATGAATAGGAAAAGCCCTTCAGTGCATTCGTACAACAAGAGCATAACATTGACTTATTTTTAAATGTGAACAGATTGCCATCACATCCGCCCACCTATTAATGAGAATGCTTTCATTTATATGGGAAATGAAGTACCTTGTCATCAACCCCCCCCCCCTCCAAACCTTGATATAGGGTGTGTTTGGTTGCTGCCCTGGTGAGCTCTCCGGTGGCGGGGACACGCGGATCTGGTAGCTGCTGTGCTGCAAGGCGGCGGTGCGGCCCTGCAGTGGTGGCGATGGAGGCTCGGCTGCGAGGCCGATCTGGTGGTGGCATGGGCTAGGTCGGGCGTGTCCAATCTAGCCGATCTGCGGGTGTCGTGGGTGGCGGCGGCCACCGCTGGAGAGAAGACGCACCCTCCTCTTCGACGGAGGGTGGCGCTGGCGCTGCGGGGTGCCGTCCTTGGCTCCGCCGGGCGGCGAGGCGGCAGCGAGTATGGTTTCGATCTGTAGGTGGTGCCCTCCTGGTGCTTTGTTCTCGACGACCGGCCGGGATTTGGGAGCCATTTGGTTCTCCCGTTCTGCAAGTCGGAGGGGCGTTGGGTGCGGGCTCTAGGTCGGGGGAAACCCTTGACTAGCGAGGCTGGTCACGATGTTGGCGACACCCATGGCGCCGTTCTCCTTTTTGTGGGCAACATCAAGACCTACACCCGACCCTCCGCCTCTTGGTCCCGGGCGAAAGCCCAAAATCTCCGGATTGGGCGGCGGCGGCGCATCGGCGTCACTTTCTTCTTGAAGGCGCCAGCTTGGGAGCTCTTTGTGGTCAGGGCTCGGTGCGGTGGTGGTCTGCTGGTCTTCAGTCGTGTCCATGCTCGGCAGCTCCGGTGGGTGTTTGGGTCTTGGCCGGAGACGGGTGGTTTAAGGGTTTCCTTTAGGGGTGAGGTCGCCACGGCTGTTGTCCTATCCTCGGCAACTGGTTGGCCTGTCCATGCGTGCTCGGGGGTGAGCTGCTCTGCCTGCCGACGGGATGGTGTCCTTCGATCCAGGACGAGAGGGCAGAGGTGCCCTCTTCGGAGGCAGCGACGGGACAACAAGTTTGACCTTGGGAGGGACAGAGTGTCGCTTTCCTCCGGTGGAGAATAGCCCCCTTGTCGCAGTCGTTGATGTCATTATCTGAGGCCGTCGTGGGCTCCGATGTCCTACTGGTCCTTCAGAGCTCGTTAGCTGTCCTGTGGTGTTGTGTATCTTGTCGATTTATTTTCTGTTTTTTGTTGCATGGCCGGTTGTAATGTGTGGTTTGCTCTACATGTAAAGCGGGGCGAAATACTTTTTCGATAAACTTTGCCTCACCTGATACATTCCTCAGACCTGCCTCAACCTTGTTTGGTTGGTGTCCCGGGCCATGAGAATCTGCCTGCAAACCTGACAAAGTTACCGGACAGTCTGGTTAGCCTGAGCTAGGCGTCCTGTTTCCTATGCCTAGGCGTGCCTGCTGTTGTGCCTAGCATTATTTTATTATTTCTTTTGCATAGAATCGATGGATGTGGGCTACAGTACGTACTAATTATACAGTAAAGCAACAACAGGCTCAGGCCACAAACCAAACGCATGTGCACTAGACTAGCCTGGCCAGGAAAATTGTTTAACATTTGAGGTTCAATCCAGGCGCGAATTATCTCCATCACTAGATCCATGAGTGCACAGGTAACTGCATATGCTTGCTATGTGTGAACTGCTTGCCAGTCTTCTATATCACCCAGGAAGCAAAAAAAGGATTAAACATTGCATTGTTTAGGCTTGTAGGAATTAGGTGAAACGCTTATGAGATGAACAGAAAAAATGTTGAAGTTGTAGTAGTTTGTATCAACTTCTCATATCCTTTGAGCAGATATGAGATTAAGCATGCTAGCTAGCTTTATGCAGATCGATTTAAGCATCATATCATGGATTGCTTTTAGAGGAGTCAAAATGCTCCCATCACACAAGTCCCAATGAAAAAAACATATAATTCAGAATGCAACATAAAGTTGTCTATCATGATATTTGACATTCCAAATAAGTTGACATTTAGAATATATTCTGCTAGCCCAAAAGGTGGTAACGATAAGATACTGTGGTAGAGGCCTACATGCATGCACCAAACAGGATTAGATCTTGTTATCTAGGACGTGCATGTATAAATAGATGCATTAAGCCTGTGCAATGCAGTGCAGCATATCTTGTTATCTAGGCTTTCCTGTGCAGTGCAGCATACCTTGTTGGTTGTTGCAACCCCACAAAAGGCTCCTGTCGCTACCTGCTGTAAGCCTGTAGACTAAGCATTTGTAGTAAATAGATTAATCAATGTGAAGGTTAAGTGACATCAAAAAGAGCCTGCAATCAAATATAATGATTTAATATAATTGATACTCCCTTCGTTTCTAAATATAATATCTTATAGAGATTATAATACGGACTACATATAGATGTATATAGACAAATTTTGGAGTGTAGATTCACTCATTTTGCTCCGTATGTAATCCACATCGGAATCTCTAGAAAGTCTTATATTTAGGAACGAAGGGATTGGAGAGCGACTCCCGATCGCCGCGTCGCTCGAAGCGGGCGACACGGGGGAACCCTAGCAGCAGCCGCCAGGCCCCCCGACCACGCCCTCTCCCGCGCCGCCGCCACCGGAGGGCCGGCCGGCGAAGCCGAGCCGGGCCTTGGGATGGTGGCGGCGGGGCTGCTCTTCCTCGACGCGTCGCTCCAAGCTGTCGTCCCCGTCCACCTCCGCCCATCCAAGCACCACCGGCGACGAAGGGCTGGTCGGCGTGGCCGCGCCGGGCCCCTGGCCTCCTCCGACGCGCACCTCCCTCCGTCCGCGTTGCGGCGTCCGCCCCACACGCCTCCTTCCTCTCGAGCTACGGATCTATGGTGCCCTTGGTCGCCCGGCGGCGGCTGCCCCTGCAGCTCGCCCGGCCAGGAGTGCGGCCGGTGTGCCATCCCCTCGCGCACTTCCCAGCCTGCAGGTGCTTCTTTGGCCCTGGAATTCATGGACATGCGCTCCCCTCCCCTGTCCATGGTTGTCCAGCGCGGTTCCAGATCTGGCCCCCCGCGTGAGCTGCGTCCCTTCCAGCTCCTACGGCTTGTCAGCATCTTGGTGGCTTCGCAACCCACCCTGCAGATGTCCTTGTTGGACGGTGTCCATCTCGGTGCGGCTCCGGCTTCGGCGTGTTCTTGGAGATGCATCTCCTTCCGACTCCTTTGGCACGTTTGCGCCCCTGCGGCTCCGGTCCCGGCGGCCCAGATTTGCGTTCTCTCCAAATCTTGGCTTGTCCGGGTCCCCCGGTCACCTTCGCTTCCCCTGTGTCATCCCACCCGGTCGCCCAACCTTTCCCACCTCCATGCCCCCCCCCACCTCCATGCCCCCCCACCTCCGCCCGATTCGTAGCTCTCATGTCCGGGGATGTCTGGTGCCTCCTTCGGCAGCGGACACAGCTCCCCTTCCTGCGGTGGCAGTTTCAACTGACGACTTGGCTTCCTCGTCTCTGAAAAATCTTGCTCCAACGGCTGGGGATTGCTCAGACTCTGGCCAAGGCGAAATCCTTGCTCGATCTTTCGATGCTAGCAGCGACGACACTTGCGGGTGCCGTCACCTTCTTGGAGGCGCTGCCATGGCCATCATCTATGCCCCTCTTCGAGCAGCAGGGGAAACCCTAGGTCCGGTTATCCAGATCGGGCGGCGACGGCGTCTCGGCATCATTCTCCTTCATGAAGGCGTCGTCTTGTTTGTTTGCGGTGTCCTCGGTAGTGGATTTAGAGATGTTGGTTGTCATGTTCGGTTTGTTTGGGCTGCTTACAGGGTGGCGAGTTTAGCTGTGTTGTGTCTGTGTCTGGGTTGAGCATCCCATGTCTCTGCTCCGTGCACCATGTTACTGCTTCTGTGTTCGTGTCATGTGTTGTACTACCGCTTGTATTCACTCTTACTTCTTCTATCAATGCAATGATATGCAAGCTTTGCGTATTCGCGAAAAAGGAACGAAGGGATTATATGTACTGCACAAATAAAGAAGACCAAAAAGGTGTTTTTACTTTTGGTTTCTGTCTCATACTAATACAATAGTACAAGTTCAAAATTGAGGACACTGCCATGTAAAGTGGCTAAAGAGAACCATCAAAGCCACATGCAAGAGAGTGTTGGCCACAAGCCCGACTTGTACGTCGGCTCGACGAGTACTTTCCATGACACGAGTGCACGAAGCTTTCCCCGCAAAAAAAGAAACAAAAAGTGCACGAAGCTTGATGGTTACTTCACCGGAGGTAGCACTCACGTAGCAACGTAACAAAGCTAGCTAGCAAACAAAACCGCCGGCTTTTGTGAGCGGAAAAGGTGAAAACCCTTGCTTTTGTGAGGAGGCATACAACCAAAAGAGTTAAATACATCGGAGGTGCCTAAACTTATCATGTACGGTCAGTTTGATGCCGAAAGTTGTAAAATACACGAAACTGGTGCTCAAACTTGTCCGGTCATGCAAATACAGTGCCTTCGTTCGTATTTTCAACGCGCTGTCTGCGTGGCGTGCTAGCGCGGCAGTGGCCCATGTGCCCGCTCGTGAGAAATTATTTTACAGAAACCAACCTCGAGTTTTATTTAATCATGTAGGGAAGTCTTGAAGTGTAGGGTATGCTAGATAGAAATAAATTGAAAAAAAAACACAGAGGAGTTTCGAACAAGGCACCTCTTGGTCAACTACCGGCACAATCCAGCCATGCAGCTGAACTTTGCTTTCCGTAAGAATATTAGCAAGAAAGCTATTGTTGACTAATTGATGCATTTATCCATCATTTATTTTTTATTTATTACCACTATTTATTTTTTATTTTTCCAAGTTCATGTTTCGTTTTATGACACACAAATTTTCCCATATTAAATTACTTTGTATTTTCAAAAAAAATCTTCTTTTGTTATCATGTACTTTGAAGAGGTAAAATGAACCTTTTCAAAATTTTATGTCGATTTAAATAGTTCAACCCATATTAAATACAGTACCATTGTGTAAATTCATATATCTTCATTCTGCACCAGAAGCACACACAATTATTGTGTATCATCACTCTATTTCTAGAATATCCAATTATTAAAAAATTGACAACTTTGTATTTAGTAAACTATTCAACATGTACTAAAAATATTTTCTAATAATATTAAATTCTACAAATGTATCCAAACATGTCAACCATGTTTGTAGAAATATAAGGATATTCAACACAATTTTAATCCGGCAAAAAAGAGCTTATTTTTGCATGTATTTGTCTTTTTCCTATCTTTCACATACAAGCACAGATTTTGATGAAAATTCACATGATATATTACACTTCTATATGCGATGTAAAAATCATTTTCTTTGATGTTCAAAAAACAGGCACAATATGCCCGTGCTGCAAAGTTACAAAAAAAGGCTAGCCCAAAGAAGCAAGCGCCCCGGTATATTTTTATAGAAGAATTACCTTTTGCATAACAACGCAATATGTACAGTTCGATTCATGATTGTCTATTCAGCAGAGTTTGGCGTGGTGGACTCACACATTTTCTTTAGTTTTTGTCTGTCGTACACTTATACTGACATAGGTTTTTTCTCCGTAATTAAATTAAATATGACGGGCTTCCTGCAAAACCAATCTCAAGCGCAGGCCACCCAGCGCCTTCCCTGCTCTCTGACACTAACATGTGGGGTTGTCACGTCACGTGGGTAGAGCATACGCCCAGATACGGAAAGAGGCACCGTATTTGCACAGCCGTACAAGTTCAAGCATCAATTTCGTGTATTTTGCAACTTTAGGCACTAAACTGATCGTGCAGAACAAGTTGAGGCACCCCTAGTAAGAACTTCACACACGCCTCTTAGAAGCTTAGTTTTATGATATATCCTTCCAGTGAAAGTTGCGATAAAACACGACTGTCGCCTGGAATTCACTTAACAATCATGGGAGGGATCCATGTATGGCTTCTAAAAAATTATCGTCTGGAGCATCTTCATCTGTGATAGAACTGGAAATAGCTTCGAGCTTGTCCACATATTTTTCTTTCGAAAAGAAGGATGACCCCCGGCATCTACATCAAGACGATGCATGCAGCCATTTTATTTATCATTCACCAAGACCTTACAAAGTAATACATCAATAGGTCTGAAGGGATCATCTTGGCAACATCTGTCGTTGCTCCTATCAACTTGATGAAATGGTGCAGATTGTCTAAGCCGCATACACAGATCTCACACCAAAACCCAATATCTGAAGCCAGAGGCCCCAACCAAGCCGCATTGCCTGGTCTAGGGCACACACCGGTCCACGCCACCCTCAGTGGTCACCGCATGAGCACACTGTAGAGGCAGAAGAACGACGCCATCGCCGGCCTTGGCAACTAGCCGAGAGTAGGGTTTTCACCCGGATCTGCTCGACAAACCTCCATCCAGCATTGTGTGCACCGGATCGCCACCTTCAGATATCTCGACTACGGCCAAAGCGAGGTCAGACCCATCAAACGCACGCTGACCCGAACCGGATCACCGGAGCCTATGGTCATGGCGCCCGTGGCAGTCGGCACCACCAAAACGAGCACCACAAGGGGGAAGAATCACCATCTTGACGGGGCTAGCAGGAGTACAAAGATCCCCATCGCCAGAACGCTTGAAGGATCACCCATGTCGTAGGACGCGTTTATCTGCCTTGCATCGATCCGCGCCGATCAGCCTGGTCTCGATCCACGCTGGCCTGCCTCCATGTTCCGCGCCGTCGGTGCCTTGCCAGCCTGCCAAAGAGCGCCGCCGTAGCCGACCCGACAACGTGAGGACCCGTCACCACCAACCACCGCGAGGACTTTGCCCATGTGGTTTCGGCCGGCGATGACGTGGGAGAGAAGAGGTGGAGGGGGGCTGAGAGTGGGGCGGCGGTGGCGGCGGCAGTGTCGCCCGCACGGTGAGCGATGCAGGGGCGATCCAATTTTTTTCGGTCAATCCGATGACTTGAGACAACACCCTTTCCTTGGTGAATATAAATACCACATGGTGGCTGCTGCCCTCACGATGCTAATGCTTTTGCTTTTAACCTGAATTTCACAGGCATATTAATTCTTAAAACTGCTGGAAAACAAGATACAGGGAGCACAATGCATATTTATTTAATAGAATGGTTACTACATTTTATATCTGTGAACGGAGTAGCTTGGTTTGTTAACGTTCAAATTATCTAAAGGCGAAATTATGGCTCCATGTTGTGATGTGTAAAAAGTAGTGTGTTCCCTCTGTTTGGTCACTATAGTGATAATGCTGTAAATCAGATACGCAATTCAACTTTCCGTGCCCTTTATTAATGATATGGGATTATTATTTTTTGCGGGTGAGTAATGATATGGGATTGATCATGCTAGCTAGCTTTAAGAAGATTTGAGCATCATATCAAGAATCGCTTTCAGAGGAGTCAAAACGCTTACATCTCACAAATTCCAAAGAAAAATCATATAATTCAAAATGCAACATAAAGTTGTATATCGTGATATTTGACATTCCATATAAGTTGACATCTAGAATATATTCTGCTAGCAAAAAGGCGGCAATGATAAGATACTCTGGCAGAGGCCTAAATGCAGCAAACTCCACGATTAGGTCTTGTTCTCTAGGACGTGCATATATAAATAGATGTTGGATGGAAGAAATATTGCAAACCAAGAACAGAAGAGACTGAAATTCAGTAGTTGTGATGCATTACTAGAGAGCAAGCCTTACATGGCTGCAGAAGCCTTATCTCTGATAGCCAAGGATGACTTGCCTGTGTCTTGTTCCTCCCTCAAGGCTTAATTGGCCTTGGGGTGTGGTTTCATGGGCAGTCTCCTTGGCTAGCCTGAGTGGCTCTTGCCGCCCATGCTAGGCTGTCTCTTTCATCATAAATCAATGCATGCTGATGTTCATGTGTCATGTTTCATGCATGGAGAAAATTAGCTCCGTGCGGTCGCAAAGATGTACAAAATGGAGGATACCATCTTCTAACTCAAGGGGTTTTTGTGATGGTATGAAAGATTATAAAAGGGGGAGAAATAATCCCACTAAGCCTGGTTAGTTGTACATAGTGTCCTTGTCGTTAACAATGACATGTGGCTTTCTGGCTTTACAAAACATCAGCATCATAAAATCTAACTTTTTGCCAGCTGATTCCCAATATGCAGTACAGTTTCTTTGTCACTTTTTCTAAAATTAGTATGGTTCTATATATATTAGTATCAGACTAGCAGTGCAAAATATGTGAATGTGGCAGTTCACTGTGCATAATGACATGTTAACATCCACACACACTCAGACCAGCTGACTGTTAACATCCACACACACTCAGATTTGTTTTATCAAACCAATTAAGTTTCCTTTTGACTGTTTATGTGATAAGGGAAAATAAGTACTAACTTTTTTTCTGTGAGGAAAAAGGGTAGCTGTGTGTGTCGTTATTCAGCAGCTATCCATAAACACGCAAGGAACAGCACACAGATTACCTGCAACTATAGAACCAGCCGATAGTTGGAAGGCAGGAAAGAAAGGAAAAAAAAAAAGCAATGAGTTACCAGAGAATCCCTCGCGATGACCCCTACCCTACACTAGGCAAATTCTCCATTTCTTCTTCTCACGGATCGTGCATAGTGTTTCCAAATCTCATTGCTGTTCTTTGGAATTTTAACATCGGATTAGTTACTAAGTTTGGTTCGCTTCACTGTTTTGTTCTAGTCATTAAACTAGCAGCAGAAGAAGCACACAAGTAGTCATTTTTTCTAGTTATTAAACCAACAACAACAAAAAAACACAAGTAGTCTTTTTTTTTCTGGATGTGATTGTTTAGCCCTTTTTTTGTGTGTGTGTAACACGTTCCCGTACAGGCGGTGTTGTGAAGGTGCCGCCGGCACTGCCGCGGGCGGCGGTGCTGCGAGCTGTGCTGCAGCCGTCTTCCGATATGTCGGCGGCGCTACTATGGATGTCGTGTATGCTGTGAGCCGATGTTGCTTAATTAGGGATGACCGCATGCTGCAAACCGTGTTGCGACGCTGGAGCGGTGCTGCTATGGATGTTGCGTGTGCTACGAGGCGATGTTGCTTAGGGATGCCCCCATGCTGTAAACTGTGTTGTGACGCTCAGACAGTGTGGTGATACAGTGTTGTAGGTTGTGAGGGAGGTGCTATGACGACCGATGGTGTTCTGACAGCCGAGGGGACATATCGGTGTTGTCCTCTGCGAGAAGACGCTCACAACAAGGCGACGAGCGAGTCATGGGCGGGCTGCCGGCGTATGATCTGATGGCTGTGATTGAGCGCGTCGAAGGGCTGACGAGGAGGCTGTCTTCTAGCTGGCTACAGCCAGTTGGCGCCTAGCACCAGCCTCATAAGTCGTACACAGAGTGAGCAAACACCATTGCACAAATTTATTAAGTTGCAGCCGTCGCTAGATGGTCCATGGACATGGTTGTAATTTTTATTAACTCTGATGTTCTCTATATTGCCATTAATGATCATGAATAAATTGGAAGTTTGTCTTACAAAAATGTTAAAGTGTAGTGCATGAAGAAGAGAGCGACAACCCAGTAATCGTTTGGTTGATTCCACATAATCACCGACGAATCGGCCGATCAATCAAACAACACGGACGCAACCAATATGCCTTCCAAATTATGAAATCAGTTTATCAAACGAAGAGATTCCCTGGTGTCTGGATGACTGGATCCATGATCGAGGCGCGACTCGTGAGGCGTGTACGAATCTACCATTTCGTGCCGTCGCCCCGGCCGGCCGGCAGACGCGGGTGTGGAGACGCCCCACCTTGTTACCATGGCCACAGCACACGCGCCAAAGGCCTTTGTAAACTTCGCCGTTCTTGTCCACTTGCAATTGCAAGGACCCGCGAGTGCCAGCCAGCGGCATGCATGCAGCCATATCCCGGGCCCCTTAATTCACGTCAGGAAATCAGAGCTCTCAGTTCAGCACACCGGGGTTCAGCGGGCTGTGCTCGATCATCACATATCATGGGGAGAATCCTCGCCGTGGCCGCTGCCGGCACAGTGGCCTTACTGGTGTGCTGCTCGTGTGGGGTTCGAGGTAAGGAGGATGAGGACGTGCTGGACTCCCTCGTCGAGTTCCTCGCCACGCTCGCCGGCGGCAGCGTGAGCGGCCACGCGAAGGCGCGGGAGCTCGGCTGGGACGCGTCGACCGACCCCTGCGACGGCAGCGGCGGCCACGACGGCAGCGCCTCGAAGTGGGGAGAGTCCGTCAAGTGCTTCGAAAACGGCGCGAGTGACGCCGGCAAGATCAAGGCTATCGATCTCCAGTCCCTCGGCCTCAACGGCACCATCGACGCGGAGCTGCTCTGCGCCGCGCCGGCGCTCCGCGTGGTGAGCCTGCAGAACAACACGCTGCGCGGCGGCCTCCCCGCGGGCGTCTCGGCCTGCTCGGAACTCACCCACCTCTACGTCGACCGCAACTGGCTCTCCGGCGCCCTGCCGAGCTCCCTCGGCAACCTCGGGAAGCTCCACGCGCTCGACGTCTCCAGCAACGACTTCTCCGGCGAGATCCCCGCCGGACTCAGCCACCTTCACGGCCTCATAAGGTTCAACGCCAACGACAACCACTTCCAAGGCACCATTCCTGATTTCGACCTCGCCAAGTTCGAGAGCTTCAATGTGTCCAACAACAACCTCACCGGACCTATCCCCAAGAGCACCGGACACTTCCGCGGCGACAGCTTCGCGGGCAACGCCCCTGGCATGTGCGGCGAGCCTGTGTTTCCCGCCTGTCCCTCTGAGGAAAGCAAATCAAGGAAGACATTGTGATTCATCTGATGTGATTTTTATGATGTGTTTGTTGCGGTGTGATTAATTAAAAAAAAATGAAACTCCATGGGCACTAGCACCCACGGTTTATTGATATAGAAGAAGCATCCCTCATGAGAATTCCAGACGTGGATCGAACTCTGGTCGTTGGGTTTACAATCATGCGCCCCCAACCACTGGGCTATGCCCACGTCCTTAAAATGAAACTCCATGGGCACTAGCACCCACGGTTTATTGATATAGAAGAAGCATCCCTCATGAGAATTCCAGAAATTCGTCCCCGACGTGGATCGAACTCTGGTCGTTGGGTTTACAATCATGCGCCCCCAACCACTGGGCTATGCCCACGTCCTCTGCGGTGTGATTAATTGTCATTTCATAATGATTTATACATGTTTTATTCATGGATTCATGTGGCTTATTTGTTGCATAATTTATAGACATATATGATCTCCGATCTATTAATTTTACATTGACCATGATTAGATAAATGATCTCCAAGAGAGAGTTTCTTTTGATGTATGGTTCTCTCTGATTGTTTGTTATCTGAACTTTCTTTTCTATCTCCTTAAAAGTTCATACCTTGGTCGTATTTTTTGGTATGCACGTCCGATGTCGATGGTCAGGTCGGCTTGCCTTTGTTTGTACACAAGTGCTAACAAACTCAACTTCTACTTGCACACCAGTTTTTGTATACCGTGTCATATCTTGTATTTTTTAAGCCAATATTTTACTTTGATTCTTCAACATTTGGCTTATTTAAGCCACATAGTTACTATAATGCAATTTTTAGATGGTTTTTTTCCTTTCCATTTCAATATGTTCTCGAATGTTTGTTTTGGCCATTGCTTTGTGAGAAGAGAGATTCTCCCGTTCATGTCTCAGTCGTCCATTTGATTGGAGATGTGCATGCATGCATGCTTATCTTCTTTGTTATGTCTTAGTCATTAATAAATTATTCAGTGTCCCATGCATGCATGTTTTTTTGTGACAGAGTTAGATGCATCACCCATCCCACCCCACATGCCTTTTTCATTCATCTTCTAGTTTCAATTTACTATATCTTTCAGACGAAAATCTAAATTAATTTTCATTTGCATATTTGTGTTCTTTACGATGAGAACTTGCAAACAATAACATTTTTTAATACATTTTGACAAAATTTAAAAAAAAAACTAAGTTCCAAATACTTAAACTTGGTAACTGTAACATTATTTTTTATCAAGTTTTACCAAATTTCATATGCTTTTAGGGTTTTATGGTTCTGGGCTTAGTGCTTAGAGTTTTAGGATTCATGGTTTAGGATTCGGCTTGCCTTTGTTTGTACTCAAGTGCTAACATACTCAACTTTTACTTGCACACCAGTTTTTGTATACAATGCCATATCTTGTATTTTTTTAAAGCCAAAATTTTACTTTGGTTCTTCAACATTTGGCCTATTTAAGCCACATAGTTAAAATAATGAAAGTTTTATATGGTTATTTCCTTTCCATGATTTCAACCTGTTCTCAAATGTTTGTTTTGGCTATTGCTTTGCTAGAAAAAGACTCTCCCGTGTGCACGGGAGGTCCCATGCATGTCCCAGCCGTCCATTCGGTCGGAGATCTGCATGCATGCTTATCTTCTTTGTGTGTATGTATTAGCCATTAATAAATTAAGAGTCAATTACACCACTAGTGCTTAAACTTGATGAGAAAAGTCGCTTTAGTGCTAAAACTTGTGGCATACATTGAACAAGTGCCAGAACTTGGCTCGGACATTCGTATACGGTGCAAATCCTGCTCATGTACGCCCATGGTGCTGACATGGCACTGTACACCGCCAGGGTTCAAACTTGTGTACTCAGCGTTACAAGCGAGCGCCAATAGCCAACCAGCCGAGTAAATTTCAACAACTAAGGGCATGTACAATGGTTGATAAAATAGTCTTATCTTAAGTCTTGCATGTAATTTAGAGATGACAAAAGAAATTGTCTACAATGGATCATCTCTTAGTCTTATCTTCAATAATTAGTTATTCCTAAAAACGTGGTGAGACATATTGTTCTAAGAGATCATCTTTTATGGGTTCTCTCTCCTCCACCTCATCATTTATCCTACGTGGCAGTCCTAAGATAGTACCATTGTACATGCCCTAAGAGGATGCACATTCTTCTTATCCTTTTAGAACCAAACGGGCTACTTTTATTGCCGCCCATTTTGCACTGTTGTTTTCCTATAGAAATTTGTAAAACATATCTAAATTATGATCGTGTGTTACAAATACTATATACGTAAATAAAACATATAACATAATAGTATGTTATATTTAAAAATTATTCAGTCACAGATGAAATATCCATATAATTAAATTATGAATTAAAAAACTTTAACAATTTACATGTTTAACAAAAATATTAAAGTAATTTTCATTTTTCTATGTATCTAAATACATTACCATATGAGTTTAAAAATGTTCACTCTTTTAATAAAATAATCATGTAGCGTTCCAAAGTGTTCAACCTTTAAGAATTTTTTATGTTGCTTTAAAAAGTGTTCACATGTTTTTTATAAAGTTAATGTGTTTTTGTAAAGAAAAATATTTTGTTTAGTGAAAAATAAATATGAGCCTAGTGTGTGCACTAATTCTGGATCGTCAACTGAACAATATTTAAATTTTGTTACCGTTTTTATAATTCATATTTTTAAAGTTAAATGAATTGTTTTCAAATAATATGTGATTATTTTAATTTATGCTAGTTCCTTCTTCTTTGGATTACAATTTCAATGTATGCTGTTCGGTTGAAAGGATATAAAATATATGTATGAACTTATATTAAAACATCAAAAGTTATTGGTCATGTAGCTCTCAGAAAACGAGTTATTTGTCTTGTTGGATAGCCACCCGCACTGGGAAAGTTTTGTTGCTGGTTCGAACGCCCTCTACTTCCTTTTCCTTTGGATTAAAATTATAATAAATATATGTTATTTTAGTTAATGAATATGAAGGCTGTGCGTCCAATTATGATAACTAAAGTCGCCCAGTTGACTAGACATGAGTGCATGTAAGGCCAATGTTGCTGGTTCAAACAGGAAAGCGCAGTATTTTTTTATTGTTAATATTATATATGCTCTTTGGCTGACAGGTGGGACCCAGCCAATGCCACACAGGCAACTACTAATAATTTCTCCTACTAGCTGACAGAAGTGACTCAATAACTGCCGCGTGGGCAGAGTATAGATATACAAAGCCATGTCAGCGCTGTGGGCATATACGAGCGAGATTTGCACTGTATATGCACGCCCCAACCAAGTTTTAACACCCGTTCAATGTATGCCACAAGTTTTAGCACTAAAGTAATTTTTTATGTCAAGTTTAAGTATCGGTGGTGTAATTGACTCATAAATTAATGAGTGCCCCATGCATGCATGCTTTTGTCGGAGAGTTACATGCGTCACCCATCTCACCTCTCATGCCTCGTTCATTCATCTTCTAGTTTCAATTTACTATATCTTTCGAACCGAAAATCTAAATTATTATTATTTTGCATATTTGTGTTCGTCGCGACGAGAACTTTCGAACAAAACCAATTTTGAAGACATTTCGACAACTTTAAAAAAAACTAAGATTCAAACACTAAAACTTGGTAATCGTATGTTTTACCAAATTTCATATGCTTTTACGGTTTTAGAGCATCTCCAGCCGTGCCCCCAACACGGCGCCCCAAGGTAATTTTTTTGCGACGGCGTCGAAAAAACGGCTCAGTCGCGTCCCCAAGAGCCCATTTTTCGCCGGTTTGGGCAGAAGTTAGTGCCGGCGGACCCAGGCCGAACCCGGCGCGCTGGGGGGCGCTCGGGGCGCCGGGGCGAGCGTTTTTGGCGCGAACGAGGGACGGGCCCGCCTAGTCAGCGAGACGCCGTCGTCGCCCCCATCGCCTCGGTTCCCGCGGGAATCAATGCCAAGACTGTCGCGCTGCCGCGCCGGTCAGCCTCCATTGATGCCTCACGGGCGACGCAGTGAAGGCACCCCCGACGCGCGTCCCGCCCGCTCCCGCCACGCATCGCCTGGCATGCCTCCTCCCGGACGCCCCGCTTGGGCTATAAAAGGCGCCCACTCCCCGCCGGTGAACGCCACACCCTCCCCCTCCCGCAAAAGCCACCCCCCTTCCCGCCGAAGATCGAAGCAAAGATGGCCGAGAGGTTCCCAGGTGATGGTGCAGTGGCGAACGGCTTCGGCCGCCGACACCTCGATCCAAGAGCCGGAGGCACGCCTCCTCTACGAGGCCGAGTACCCGACGCCCCCTGACATGCGCGTGCCGGGGCGTGGTGGCTGAGCGCGGGCAGCGTCCCGGTGCCGCCGGTACCCGAAGGGGCAGCACGGCGGGCGGAGATCGCCCGCATCCGCTCCTCCCCGACGGAGGAGCAGCGGAACCACCCGAGGTACGCGCCCGACAGCGAATCGATGTGGACGATGTACTTCTAGTGCCGCCGCAAGGAGCAGATCGCCTCTGTCAACGACATCATTCCCCGCGGCCGCCTCAACACCGAAGGACGGCGTGAGTGGTGGGGCGTACCCGGTCGCACCCTTGAGGCCGTCCTCGGCCACATTGAGACCGGCAACGTGCTGCAGCTGGAGTACCCGACGCGTCCGTCCTTCTCTCGCCACCGCGGCAGTTCCTGGAAGCCGCGGCGAATGGAGCCGACGTCTTCATCGTCGGGCTCCGGCTCGCCGGCTCTCCGCCCCGTCAAGCCAGAGCCGGAGGACACGCCGCAGCGGCGCTGCACCCGCAGTGGCGCCCTCGTCATCAACGAGGGCGCCTGCCCCTTCCCGCACTCCCTTCGCCTGGTCCAACCGAAGCCCGAGCCGGGCCTGCTCCCGTGAAGCCGGAGCACACCAACATGGTGGCTCCCGACGACGAGTCCGCCCTGAAGTGGGCGAAGGAGGACTACGTCCGCGAGCAGGTGCGCCGCCAGTGCCAGGCGTACGCAGAACTCCAGGCCCGGCGACGCGGCCGCGAGGAGGGCGGCGTCATCGTCCTCGACAACGACGAGGAGAAAGAGGCCGGGCCGTCCAGCTCCCGGCCGCGCGTCGGCGACCCTGGGCAGGGTTGCAGAAGGGACGGTGGCTTCGGCAGGGCACGCGACGACGACGACGACGGCGGCGGCGACGACTACACCCGCTTCTACAGGCTTCTCGGCATGTAGATGGCGGGCGGTGGACGCGGGGTAGTGGCTAGCGGCATAGTTTGGCTTTAGTTTGGCGTAATTTGCATGTTTTTACTTTTTTGTACAAATTTCAATAAAATTTCACCAAGTTCGTACCAGATCTACGTAATTTCGCCGAACTCGGAGCAACCTTGTGGGCGACGAATGGGGACCGAGCCGCAACCAAGCGCCAAACTTGCGCCGGTTCGCCCTGAGGCGGCCTTTTTTCGCCCCGAACGGCTGGAGATGCTCTTATGGTTCTAGGCTTAGGGCTTTAGAGTTCATGGTTTAGGGTTTGGTTTTAGTTTTGAAACTTGCTAAATTTATGATTGTTTCTATTAAATTTTAATAGTTGACTTGCCCAACTACCCCATTTTGCTCGTGATCCATAAAGTCATCGGATTTCACACAAGGGCACACCAAGTTTTAAGTTTTAGTTTTTGAATCTGCGATTTTGTCTTTCGCGCGTACCAAATTTCAACAGTTGAAACTTAATGGATTTTCAAAACTCGTCAAAACACATTCAAAATTGATCTTATTTGGAAGCCTTGTGTCACGAGCAACACGAATCTGAAAACGAGAATTAAATTGGACTTATCATTCAAAAAATATATATAACATTAAATATTTAACATCAAAAATAAAAGGATGAGTGGTGGGATAGGTGGAGGTGCCAAAAGCTACAAAAGGCTGCAAAAAGGGGGCTCATCCATAGTGATCAATGCACTAATCTATGAACGGGAGAAATCCACTCTCATTGCTTTGGCACAGTGACCAAGTTGGAATCTGAGTTTTCTATATGCATCGACATATATACATCGCTGATTGTGTTTGTGTTCTTCAATAGCAATTGGTCTACTCTTATTACCAAATGCATTTACCATGTTATATGATATATTTTTCTTCCTACTGTCAATTATTTTAGAGTAAAGAATACTAAGATTCAGAGAAATACTATGGTTTCTGTTTAAGGATAATATGTTTTTCTGTTATTTTAGGGATAATATGATTTTCTGTTCTTTTAGGGATAATAGGGATAATATGATTTTCTATTGATGAATGACCTCTTGACATGGTCCAAAGTTGTGGAAAAGAATAAGATGATACTAACATGACACCACCCTTCAAATGAGTTTTTTTCATGTGGACTTAAATGGGGAGTCAAATAAATATGCATCTTTTTTATCCTTAGATAGAGTAGTAGTTCACTAACTTACATTGCAATCTATAATACAAGAGTTTGCAGGAACGATTGACAGGAAGTCCTCGTTAACAATAACTACATGACATGTTGCACACAGAAAACATGAACATACCAAAGATTCAAACCACGCAAGTAAGTGTGTTTAGAGATTGATTATAAGATCCTTGAAGCATAAGGAAATAGGTACTTAGGTACGATGTGCATACTTAGCGCTATATATGACATTGCATGCTAGAATGCATTTTATACAATGAGTGACATGTGTGTACAGTTGATCTGCAAAGTTTCAAGGTCAAATGTTCTCTTGTTTTGAAGAAACAAAACAGAGAAATTCCTATATAAAGATAGCACGAATCTTGACACAAACTGAATGGTCTAGATAGAGGGTACACTGGTATGGGGGTAAAAAAAATCCACACTCAAAAAGAATGAAAAGACAACAAATTATTGAGCTGAAAAGGTAAAAACTCTTGCTCCTATGAGGAGGCCTACAACCAAAAGCTAGTAAGAACTTTTTCCAGCGAAAGTTGATATAGAAGACGAGTATCGCCTGAAATTCAGAGAACAATCATGGGATCCATGCATGGCTTCTGCAAAATTGCCGTCTGGAACATCTGTTCATCTCCGATAGAATTGGACATAGCTTCGAACTTGTCCACATAGATACCATCTTTTGATTTTAACTTGAATTTCACTCGCATATTAGTACTTTTTTCTTTAAACCTGAATTGCTTAGCCTCTTTGTCTTTAGTATCACACTGATCTGTGTAATACGTACTTGAACATTCCATGTTTCCATCCTTTTTGCTTATCTATAAAGACGAAACTATCATTTCATGCTCTGCAAAGAGTAATGTGTTCTCTCTATTTGATCACTACAGTGATAATGTGGTAAATCAGATAAGCAATTCAACTTTTTCTACCCTTTTAGCAAAGATATGGGATTGATCATGCTAGCTAGCTTTAAGCAGATTTGAGCATCATATCAGGAATTGCTTTAAGAGCAGTCAAAATGCTCTCATCTCACAAATACCAAGAAAAGAAAATCATATAATTCAAAATGCAACATAAAGTTGTATATCATGATATTTGACTTTCCATATAAGTAGACATCTACTGTAGAATATATTCTGCTAGCCCAAAAGGAAGTAATGATAAGATACTCTGGTAGATGCCTACATGCACCGAGCACGATTAGATCTTGTTCTCTTGGACGTGCGTATATAAATAGATGCTGGATGGAAGAAATACTACAAACCAAGAACTGAAGAGACCAAAGTTGAGTAGTGGTAATGCATTAGCAGAGAGCAAGCCTTACATGGCTGCAAGGGCCTTATCTCTGATAGCCAAGAATGACTTACCTGTGTCTTCTTCCTCCCTCAAGGCAGCTTAATTGGCCTTGGGGTGTGGTTTTATGGGCAGTCTTCTTGGCTAGCCTGAGTGGCTCCTGCCACCCATGCTAGGCTGCCTCTTTCATAAATCAATGCATGCTGATCTTCATGTTCCATGCATGGAGAACATTAGTTCGGTGTGGTCGCGAAGAGGTACCGTCTTCTAACTCGGGTTTTTGGGTCTGGTTTCCCTTATTAACTGGATCAATTCTCTTCTTCTTAATGCAATGAGGGAGCTCCCCTCCCTCTGACGAGGTTCCGTCAAAAAAAAACTCAGGTTTTTTGTGATGGCATGAAAGATTATAAAAGAGGAGAAAAAAGCCCACTAAGTCTTGTTAATTGTGCATAGTGTCCTTTGTCATTGACAATGGCATCTGGCTTTCTGTCTTTCTGGCTTTAAAAAACATCATCATCATAAAATCTAACTTTTGGCCAGCTGATTCCCCATTATGCAGTATAGTTTCTTCGTCACTTTTTCCAAAATTAGTTGTAGAGGCCACAATAAGCTTGAAGGTCGTCGAGGGATCGTGGGCGGAGAACCGCCGAGGAATAGTCATCAACCTCACCTCCGGCGTAGACAAGAAGATTCCAGTCGCCGTTGCTTGGTCCCTCTTTGTTATTGTCGTGCGAACGTAGATTGTGTGGGTAGTGTTTTGTGGTTGCTAGAGCTAGCGTCGTTGAAATGTTAAGTACAAAGCTGTCTAGTTTAGCCGAGTGAATAGCAAAAAACTACCACATTACGGGCTATCGTTCCAAAAAACTACTGCTTTTTTTAATTTTTCAAAAAACTACCACATTACGGGCTATCGTTCCAAAAAACTACTGCTTTTTTTAATTTTTCAAAAAACTACCACAAAAATGGTGGGCTGTTCCAAAAAACCCAAATTGTCATGTGGTTTAGAATTAATTCAAATTATGACAGGTCGGCCCCACTCCTAACCAAACCATTTGTTGATTGTCTGTTTGACCGTTATCTTACACGTAGGGCCCACACGTAAGCTCTCTCTTCCCTCTCTTCCTCTCCCTCCCTTATCTTTCCCCCTCCCGAGCCATGGCTGCATGGCCGCGGTGGCATAACAACGGCCACCTCCCTTCCGCCGGCGGAGGCAACCGGTGAGCAGCTCCACAGCCCATGCCTCCTCCTACCTCCCCATAGCTCCACACGCCCCCTCTCGCGTGGCGGCCAAAGCTGCGTTGCGCACCCTGTGCGTGGCGCTGGTTTCCGGCGAGACGTGGCGGCGCGACGGATTTTAGGCGGCGGCCGAGCAGATCCGGGCAGAGGCGGCGTGGTTCCAAGCGCCGGGCAGGAGATCCAGGCAGAACCAAGACCGGAGCAGCCATGCCCGGCACCACCTCCCCTTCGGCGAACTTCTCCTCCGTGCCATGAGCCACCGCGTGGCCGCCACCTCCTGCCACTGACATCGACGAGGACGCGTGCGGCGGGTGGTGCACCGGCAGCCGCCACTGCGTGAAGCTCCGCGACGCCGAGCTAGACGAAGACGGCCCGTGGTCGTTGCAGGGTGCGGCTGACCCACCAGCAGCTGCGGAAGAGCGGGAGGAGCGGGAGCCACCGCGTGCAGCAGCAGGAGCAGCGGCTCCGCCGTGTGCAGCGGCCGGAATGCCCTCGAGTTCCGCCTCCAGAGCAAGGTCGGACGACGTGCACAGGGTCCCTTCGTCGGCTCCGGCGATGAGCTCGCCGACAGGGACCCGATTGCTTTTTATACTTTCTTGCAGGGACCCGATTGTTTTTTTAATAAAATTACAGGGACCTGATTGCTTTTATTTTTCCTATAGGGACCTGAATGCACTTAAAAAATATGTGGGGCCCACCTGTCATAACCTGTTAACGGTCAACCTAACGGTCAAAAATAACGGTCAACCTGACGAGTGGACCCGAGCTGTCATAATTTCGTTTAAAACTTAATGGTTCAGTCACTTGGGTTTTTTGGAACAGCCCACCATTTTTGTGGTAGTTTTTTGAAAAATTAAAAAAAGCGATAGTTTTTTGGAACGATAGCCCGTAATGTGGTAGTTTTTTGCTATTCACTCAGTTTAGCCAGTGGTAGCATCCCTAAGCTGTTGAACTGTATCTGCATGATCATGTTTATTTTCTGAGATGTAAACTTGTGCCTGTTGTAAATCATGTTCTATGTTGATCCACACTGTGTGCCGTTGTTTGGCAGTCTTCTGTATCGCTCAGGAAGCAAGAAAAGGATTAAACACTACATTATTTGGTCTCGTCGGAATTTGGTGAAATTCAGGTAAGATCAACACAGAAAAAAACAATGAAGCTGCAGCAGTTTGTATCAAGCTCTGTACGTTTTGCTTTCAAAGAGTTCGTAATCACAAAGTCCCAGGGTTGTCCACTGTGCATCAAAGTTTGCCGGGAATGTTGCTGTTACTTCTCATCACTTCTGGTGGTTTAATAGAAACAAAAGAGGTTATAAAAGGGATTTGTAATTTTCAGCCATATCTATCAGGAATAAATGGATTCCGGTTAGCATTTTGATGCCAGTTTCTTCCTTGCAGACTGACTATTTCAATGAACAACGACATACTCGCTGCCATGATAATCATGAAAAGAAAACTATGAAGTGCAAATAATCATGACAATGGTCGCACAACCCTGAAGATTTCCAAGAGTCACAGTTGTCTGAATATTTCGAAGCTCTGTCCTTTTAGCCATTTTTTGGGTGGTAGTAATCCTAGGCTGTTGAACTGTTTCTGTGTGATCATCATGTTATCTGGGTGAAGAGATGTTATGGTACTCTCCTTTGTTAGTAGTATATGTATTTTTTCAGATTTACGTTTAAGCTTGTGTATGTTGCAAGTGCCGTTATTTTGGTAGTCTTCTGTATCACTCAAGAAACAAAAAAGGATTAAACAAGTGCAGCCATACGTACAAAAAGCACCATTGTCGACGTGCAAACAGTGCGAAATATCAGCAGAAATTTATTTAGGCCTGTAGGAATGGGGTGAATGCAGGTGAGAAGATGAACAGAGACGCTGGAGCCGAAGCTTGAAGCTGCAGCTTTCCTGTGAAGCTGACTGAAATGCTGAAGCTCGGGCAGTCTTGGTCCATTTTGTTTTGAAGTGTTCTTTACAAGCCCAGGGTCGTCCATTTTGGTAGATTCTGCATCGAAGTTTCCCGGGAATGTTGTTATTTCTTATCAGTTCTGGTAGTTTAATTAAGAGTTAAATACACTTGAGGTGCCACAACTTGTCCTACGCGGGCAGTTTAGTGCCTAAAGTTGCAGAATACACGAATGGTGCTCGAACTTGTTCGGCCGTGCAAATACGGTGCCTCCATCTGTATCCGGACGTACGTCCAACCCACATGGCATGCAGGAAAACCTCACAAATTAGAAAGAAAAAAAATGCGTGATACAGTATTGAACCCGAGCCCTTGTTATCATGTAATATATCTGTGTCAATTTTGATCAATATCTGTGCTTGTATGTGAGAGATAAAAAGACAAATTCATATAAAATTCAGCTTGTTTTTTGGCCATATTTTTGTTTTTCTGGAGGGTATAATATAACCTAATTTCAAACAAAATTTGAAAGTTACTTAGAGCATATGCATACGTTTTTGTGCGAAAACAGTTAGCTATTTCTGAAACATTTAAGTGCCAGTTTTTAGCCTTTAAAAAAGCGTGCGTAGTGGCCACCATACTCCAAAAAATAACTTCTGTTGCAATGTACCTCTCCAAACAATTTTTATTTATATATGGCGCTTCTATGGACCCACATCATTTTTTTTTCTCAGAGTGATACATGGAAAGCGTCTACATAGCTTTCAAGCTAAGAGGTGAACGCAATGCATATTTTGGCCGAGAGCACAGATGGAGCCGTAGTTGACGAGGAGGTGGCAGGTTTTAAACTCCACCATGATGAAAAAAAATCCATGTTATTTCCATGTTTTAAACTCCTCACTTTCCCCCCTATCAGCCATGTACAGGTGGGTCACCACCATGCTGGCAGGCCACGCGGGCTGGACGTATGTTCGGATACGGGAGGAGGCACCGTATTTACACAACTGAACAAGTTCGAGCACCAGTTTCATGTATTTTACAACTTTAGGCATTAAACTGACTGCTCATGACAAGTTAAGACACCTCTAGTGTATTTAACTCTTTAATTAATACAACCAAAAAGAAAAGTAATCTTTAGGCGCAGAGCTAGAACCTGGGTCTGTGATGTTGTGGATGGATGGACTTCTACAAGTCCTGGACCAAAGAGGATTTCAAGCATACCTTGTTGCACTGCAATGTAAGCCTTGTGGATCAAGCATTTGTACTAAGAAGATTAATGAATGTAAATTTTATTATAAGTGACATCAACAAGAGCTTAATAATGATGTAATATAACTAGAGAAAATGGCTGGACCAAAGGTATGTTGCAGCATCTATCACAGATATATCTAGTGAAAACGTGACCCGCCAGATCTATAAGCATGTCCTATGTTGCTTTCCTTGCAGCATGACTATTTCATTAAACAATGGCATACTCTTTGCTGTGATAATCATGAAGGAAAAAACCCAGCAAGAACTTCACCGACACCTCTTAGAAGCATATTTATGATAGCTCCTTACAGTCAACGTTGTGACAAAACACGAGTATCGCCTGAAATTCACAGAACAATCATGGGATCCATGTATGGCTTCTGCAAAATTTTCGTTTTGAACATCTGTTCATCTCTGATACAACTGGAAATAGCTTCGAACTTGTCCACATAGATATCATGTGGCATTAGGTATCAGCGATGCTAATACTTTTGCTTTTACCCGGAATTTCACTGGCATATTAATTCTTCAAACTGCTGAGAAACACCATAGAGGGAGCACAGTGAAATGTTATTTTAATAGAAATGCTTACCATATTTTATATCTGTCAACGGAGTAGCTTGGTTTGTTAGATTAAAATATATTTTTCTTCAAATTATTGATGTTTATAATTGTTTTTTTTCTTTCGCTAAAGAAGACTTCAACTTAAGTGAAGTGCTTTTATCTATGCCCTGAATTATGTGCACACCTTAAGTTAGCTCCATCATTTATGCAAGTCCACTGATTGCTGATATGAACAGGTATATGCTTGAGAAATTTTTTAGCCTCTTCCGTCTTTAGTATCGCACTGATCTGTGTCATATGTACTTGGTCATTCCAGGTCCCCATCCTTTTTGGCTTATCTGAAGACGAAATTATCGCTCCATGTTGTGTAAAGAGTAGTGCCATCCCTCTGTCTGAACACTATAGTGATAATGTGGTAAATCAGAGAAGCAATTCAACTTTTCCTGTCCTTTTAGCAAAGATATGGGATTGATCATGCTGGCTAGCTTTAAGCAGATTTGAGCATCATATCATGATTCACTTTCAGAGGAGTCAAAATGCTCCCATCTCACAAGTCCCAAGGAAAAATCATATAATTCAAAATGCAACATAAAGTTGTATATCATGATATTTGACATTCCATATAAGTTGACATCTACTGTAGAATATATTCTGCTAGCCCAAAAGGGAGAAATGATAAGATACTCTGGTAGGTGCCTACATGCACCGAACACGACTAGATCTTGTTCTCTTGGACGTGCGTATATAAATAGACGCTGGCTGGAAGAAATACTACAAACCAAGAACTGAAGAGACCGAAGTTGAGTAGTGGTAATGCATTAGCAGAGAGCAAGCCTTACATGTCTGCAAGGGCCTTATCTCTGATAGCCAAGAATGACTTGCCTGTGTCTTGTTCATCCCTCAAGGCTTAATTGGCCTTGGGGTGTGGTTTCATTGGCAGTCTTCTTGGCTAGCCTGAGTGGCTCCTGCCGCCCATGCTAGGTTGTCTCTTTCATAAATCAGTGCATGCTGATCTTCATGTTCCATGCATGGAGAAAGTTAGTTCAGTGTGGTCGCGAAGATGTGCCATCTTCTAGCTCGAGGTTTTTCTATGATGGTATGAAAGAATATGAAAGAGGAGAAATAAGCCCATTAAGCTTGGTTAGTTGTGCATAGTCTCCTTGTCATCGACAATGGCATCTGGCTTTCTGGCTTTACAAAACATCATCATCATAAAATCTAACTTTTGGCCAGCTGATTCCCCATTATATAGTACAGTTTCTTCGTCACTTTTTCTAAAATTAGTTGTCGAGGCCACAATCAGCTTGAAGGTCATCGAGGGATTGTGGCCGGAGAACCACCGAGGAATAGACATCGCCCTCACCTCCGGTGTAGCTGAGAAGATCGTCCTGCTTCGTTGTCGAGACGGAGAACCGCCCGGCGGACCGGATGGCGCAATCGAGCTCTCGAGGCGGGTTGTTTCCGTGGACTTAGGAGAGAAACTGTTGGTTGCTCTAGTCGCCTCTCTGTCCGGTTTTCTCGGGAGGGTACAGCTGCGTTCAAGCCGGAGAACCATGGCACGAGCCACGGCGTGTGCGACCTCTGTTCCTTCAAGATTCAAGTTGCCGTTGCTTGGTCCCTCTTTGTTATTGTTGTGTGCACGTAGATTCTGTGGGCAGTCTTTGCGAAAGTGCTATTGTGAGCTCGAGCTCACAGGCACCCTTTGCTACAGTGCAAACAAAAAAATATTTAAAAAGTTCAAAAAAATCTGAAATTTTTTGGTAACAAACATTGATATATTTTTTACATGCGTACAAATTTTCATGACAAAATGACATTCATGCAGGTCTCAGCAAAAAAAACAAAATCGATGCTCCAAAATGCTTCCAAAAACAGTTTTTTTGGAGCATGATTTTGTTTTTTTGCTGACACCTCCACAAATGTCATTTCATCACGAAAATTGGCACGCGTGTAGAAAAAACATCAAAATTTCTTGACAAAAAAGTTCAGATTTTTTTAAATTTTTTTACTATTTTTTCGGATTTTACTGTTCATCCAGGATAACTGGTGCCCGGGATCAATTCCTCCGCGTCCCAGTGTTTGGTGGTTGCTAGAGGTAGCATTGTTGAAATGTTACAAAGCTGACCAGTTTAGCCAGTGGTAGTAGGACACGGCAATTTGGTGCCCGGACACAGCTGGACCCGAAATCATGTGCGTCCGCTCTTGTTTTGGGCTGCATGAAAAGTGGCATTTAATGGTGGGTTGTGGACCGTGAAAATCGGAGTAATTCATCGTATATGGTACGGAACAGGGCGATACAGTGGGGCCCATGGCAAACGCCGTGTGAATTTAGATTTTTTGTTCAAAAGGACCCCTGCCGAGATGAATTGCCAAAAAAGACTACCTCTGGATCAATTTGACAAAAAGGACCCCCTCAGCGGTGGCGGCAGGCGCGGCAGGCGACACGTGGCACCTGCCGCCACGCCAGGAGGCGGCGGGCCCTGCCGCCACCGCCGGAGGCGGCCACCCCAGCCGAACGGATTCCCCACAGTGCGTCGCGGCGCGACGGAACGGGGCGGGCCAGGTGGGCCCTGCCGCCACCGGGCGAGGCGGCCAGCCCTGGCGCGGTCGCTGCCTGGCCGATAGGCCCTGCTGCGAGCGGGCCCCGCTAGTGGGCCTCGCCGCCACAGCCTGAGGCGGCCTCACCTGGCTGACAGTGCTGGCCGACAGCTGGTGCTGCTCGGTTGCCGAGGCGTGGGCCCCGCCGCCACTAGTGCAGGCGGCCGTTGCTGCATGCGCGCGCTGATTCCCGAGCCGACATGAGCACTGTGGTAAATGGCGTTGATTCCCACGTGTATGTGATTGCTTGTTGCTAATGATGCTGATTTTCATGATTGAGCGGGAATCCGATGCGGTGTGCTAATTTCACGGGCTCGCTGTTGCAAACTAGGCTGATTCCTTGCAGTGTGGATCTGCAGTGTGACCGACATGAGAACTGAGGCAAATGGCGCTCATTCCCATGCTTTGAAAATTGCTGCTGCAGGTGAGGTGACAGCACCCAAGAGCGTGATTTCCGCGCGGGGATATGGACACTGATGCCTGCTTTTGGTTCTGTAGTGCCGACACTACAGGGATCCTAAAATATCCCGCCCAATTTCCTCTGTTCTCGCTTATTTTCTCGCCATCATTAATCGTCTGAGCCGATAAAAGAAGACACCGAGGCTCTCGTCCAGCCATCCTAGAAATCGCCAGTGCGCAAAGTGTGTACACACTTTTTTCAGTCGATATGAGTTTGCCTTGTTCGGATCAAAGCATTAGGCCGAGGAAAATAAAGACTGCAAGTTTGCCTCCTGGGGTGGCAGTCCTGTGGTGTTGGTGTGGCGATCTTTGCAAGGTGAAGGAGGTGACGGATTTTTCATATTGGTTGGGCATGAAGTTTTTCATGTGCGCTAATTATGAGGAAGATCCTGCCGTAGCTATTTCAGAGTACGACAAGCCTCCGGTATGCTTTAACCATCACGAATAGATATTGTTGGTATTTTCATTGATTCTTTAGTAACATTCTTGTTTCTTGTTGTAGTCTCCTTCGCCTCTGTGCATGTACTATCATTGGATTGACACGGAGAAGCCGGCTTGGGCAGTGACTGAGATTCGTGAAAGAAGTCGCCGTGCATGGAATAGTTTATTTGCGGAAGAGCGACGCGAGAAGGCGGAAACTGAGGAGAAAGCAGAGCAAGAGAGAGAGTTAAAAGAATACTATGTGGAGCAACACCGTTTTTTTTAGGAAATGGGAAGGAAAAACAGGGAAGAGGCTCGTCGCATGGAGGAGCAGGAACGACAGCAAAAGGAGGCTCGTGAGGTGGAGAGGCAGAGAAAGAAAGAAAGGGCTCATGAGGCCAAGGCAGCAGAAGAAGCTGGCGATGGAAAAGGAAAATATCCACGCTGGACTCAGTAGATTCTTGTGGTAGTATTTTAAATTTCGCAATCATTTGTATCTTTATTTCTGCACTTTAATGTAGCTTTATTTCAGGAGTTAAATGTAGGTTTATTCCTACAATGTATTTTATTTTCAGTTGTGCCGTGCCGCTGTGGAAAAAAATATAGTTTTAGAATAAAGTAGTGGCATTTTCTTTCCCTCCACTAATATCGAACATCGTGCAACAACTACAAAATAAAATTAAGATAGAACATAATGCCCTACAATAAGAGAGTACAAACTAATAATGCAAGTACATCCGAATTAAACGGTAGAACTGGAATACAGCTTAAAAACTACATGAAGGCATCATCGTCATCCTCCATCGATGCAGAACTCTTGCCCTTCGAGGATGTAGAACTCTTATCCTTGGACGATGCAGAACTCTTGCTCTTCGAGGATGCAGTACTCTTGCCCTTAGACGATGCAGAACTCTTGCCCTTTGATGATGCAGCACCCGGAAGCGGCGGCATGAAGATATCATCTTCATCCTCGCTCTCCTCAGTCCATAAAAATGGATGATTTTCTGCAGTCCTTCTGAAAGTTTCACTCTTCGGCTCCACTACATTCTTCCTGTTGGAAATATGCCCTAGAGGCAATAATAAAAGGGTTATTATTATATTTCCTTGTTCATGATAATTGTCTTTTATTCATGCTATAACTGTATTATCCGGAAATCGTAATACACGTGTGAATACATAGACCATAACATGTCCCTAGTGAGCCTCTAGTTGACTAGCTCGTTGGTCGACAGATAGTCATGGTTTCTTGACTATGGACATTAGATGTCGTTGACAACGGGATCACATCATTAGGAGAATGATGTGATGGACAAGACCCAATCTTAAGCATAGCACAAGATCGTGTAGTTCGTTTTGCTAGAGCTTTTTCAATGTCAAGTATCTCTTCCTTAGACCATGAGATCGTGTAACTCCCGGATACCGTAAGAGTGCTTTGGGTGTACCAAACGTCACAACGTAACTGGGTGACTATAAAGGTGCACTACAGGTATCTCCGAAAGTGTCTGTTGGGTTGACACGGATCGAGACTGGGATTTGTCACTCCGTATGACGGAGAGGTATCTTTGGGCCCACTCGGTAATGCATCATCACAATGAGCTCAAAGTGACCAAGTGTTTGGTCACGGGATCATGCATTACGGTACGAGTAAAGTGACTTGCCGGTAACGAGACTGAATGAGGTATTGGGATACCGACGATCGAGTCTCGGGCATGTAACGTACCGAATGACAAAGGGAATTGTATACGGGGTTTGATCGAATCCTCGACATCGTGGTTCATCCGATGACTTCATCGAGGAGCATGTGGGAGCCAACATGGGTATCCAGATCCCGCTGTTGGTTATTGCCCGAGAACCGTCTCGGTCATGTCTACGTGTCTCCCGAACCTGTAGGGTCTACACACTTAAGGTTCGATGACGCTAGGGTTGTATGAATATGAGTATGCAGCATACCGAATGTTGTTCGGAGTCCCGGATGAGATCCCGAACGTCAGGAGGAGTTCCGAAATGGTCCAGAGGTAAAGATTTATATATAGGAAGTCTTATTTTGGTCGCCGGAAAAGTTTCGCACTTTATCGGTGTTGTACCGGAAGTGCCGAAAGGGGTTCGGGGGTCCACCGGGGGGGTCCACCTGCCCCGGGGGGCCACATGGGCTGTAGGGGGTGCGCCTTGGCCTATGTGGGCCAAGGGAACCAGCCCCAATAGGCCCATGCGCCAAGGAGACTTGGGGAGGGGAGAGTCCTAAAGGGGGAAGGCACCTCCAAGGTGCCTTGGGGAGGATGGACTCCTCCCCCCCCTCTTGGCCGCACCCCTTCCTTGGAGGAAGGGGCAAGGCTGCGCCCCCTCTCTCCCTTGCCCCTATATAAAGGGAGGGGAGGGAGGGGCAGCCGCACCCATAAGCCCTGGCGCCTCCCTCCTCCCTGCAACACCTCCTCCTCCTCCCGTAGTTGCTTAGCGAAGCCCTGCCGGAGTTCTGCTGCATCCACCACCACGCCGTCGTGCTGCTGGATCTTCATCAACCTCTCCTTCCCCCTTGCTGGATCAAGAAGGAGGAGACGTCATCCGCTCCATACGTGTGTTGAACGCGGATGTGCTGTCCGTTCGGCACTAGGTCATCGGTGATCTGAATCACGGCGAGTACGACTCCATCAACCCCGTTCCATTGAACGCTTCCGCTCGCGATCTACAAAGTGGTATGTAGATGCATCTCCCATGACTCGTTGCTTAGATGAACTCATAGATGGATCTTGGTGAAACCGTAGGAAAATTTTAATTTTCTGCAACGTTCCCCAACAGTGGCATCATGAGCTAGGTCTATGCATAGTTCTCTATTGCACGAGTAGAACACAATTTTGTTGTGGGCGTAGATCTTGTCAACTTGCTTGCCGCTACTAGTCTTATCTTGCTTCAGCGGTATTGTGGGATGAAGCGGCCCGGACCAACCTTACACGTACGCTTACGTGAGACCGGTTCCACCGACTAACATGCACTAGTTGCATAAGGTGGCTGGCGGGTGTCTGTCTCTCCCACTTTAGTTGGAGCGGATTCGATGAAAAGGGTCCTTATGAAGGGTAAATAGAAGTTGACAAAATCACGTTGTGGTTAATCGTAGGTAAGAAAACGTTCTTGCTAGAACCCAATTGCAGCCACGTAAAAGATGCAACAACAATTAGAGGACATCTAACTTGTTTTTGCAGCAATTGTCATGTGATGTGATATGGCCAGAAGTTGTGATGAATGATGAATGATATATTGTGATGTATGAGATCATGTTCTTGTAATAGGAATCACGACTTGCATGTCGATGAGTATGACAACCGGCAGGAGCCATAGGAGTTGTCTTTATTTTTTGTATGACCTGCATGTCATTGAAGAATGCCATGTAAACTACTTTACTTTATTACTAAACGCGTTAGTCATAGAAGTAGAAGTAGTCGTTGGCGTGACAACTTCATGAAGACACGATGATGGAGATCATGATGATGGAGACGGGGAAACGAGTGGCGGGGACATATGGCGGGAAACGAGTGGCGGGGACATATGGAGGGAAAGCGTTGGCGGGAAACGGGTGGCGGGAACATATGGAGGGAAAGCGTTGGCGGGGAAAATATTGAGGGGAAAGGGTTGCGCGAAAACATAAGCCGAAGAGTGGAGCGGGATAGTATGGCGAGAGATATAGGCGGGAAAAATTGTTCCTGACTGGTGCATTTTTATTTCAGCATACATAGATGTTCATTTCGAAAAGTCTGATACAGACATATATAGATACAATGGGTCGCACATAGATGAATCATTGTAGTCGACGACGGCCAGCTGGCCTTCCCTTCGGGCCGGAAAGCTCCAAGCGATTAGGTGGTCGAGGTACACGAAGACCGCGACCGTACTCCAGTTGGTCTTCCTGTGAACCTGATAGGTGGTGGAGTCTGTAATCCTTGTTGCGAACCTGATGCGTAATTGTAGGCGTATGGTTGTTGTGACTCCTCGGGGATAAAAGATGGGCCAATAACATCCTCTCTGAAGAAATCTGTATCTACATTGTAAACATTGTCGCCAGGTTGGGTGTACTCATCGTTCCAATGTACATCAGGTATGCCCTGCACATAGAAACATTGTAAACAAAATCTGTTAGAGGATAATATGTAATATCACTGTAAATGCATTAAAATGTAAACATGCCTACCTGATCAGATCCCTCGCCTGTATTATCTGGACATTCTACCTGGTACTGGTTTAAATCTGGGACACGAGTCTCCTCGGGCATGGAGATCCCTCGCGTGGAGAGATACGGCTGAGATCCCTCACCTTGAGTGTATGTGCCATATCCTGTGTATGCATATGGGTCTGGGGAAAGATACAGCTCGGGCATCGAATCCAAGCCCATGCCATGGTCCTGCGATGTCTGCCCCTGACGAAGCAACACCGAAGAAGAGCGATGTAGTGGCAGAGAAGAGTCATGTCGTGGCAATGTCGTTGTAGCACTCGGACCCTCCCCCCGCTGCCCATGGCTTGTACGCGCCTCGCTCGGTCTGGACAGGCGCTGCACTTGGTCTGGCTGACCTCGGTACTGGCATGTTGTACGCTCCAGTGACAACGTCGTCGCCTCTACCACATCTCAACTTTGTTGCGATGTATTCTTTAACACGTTTATTGAATGACTTGACAGCCCTGGGCGGCATGCTTTTCGTCGCCATCTGCCCTATATCGTGGGCAGTTTGAAGCTGGAAAAAATATTTTGTTGTTATTTGGCTGAAATGATTATGAAATGATGGACATGAAAAAATTATTAGTGATTACCGCCCGGTCATGAAAGTAAGTTGCATGCAGCTCGACGGGTCTCTGCATCTGCTCCTCTTGCGTGAGATTTGTTGGTATCATAGCTGGTTGACCGGCCAGGCTTGTACACGTGCTGATGCAGTATCACTGCTTGTACGCTTGAGCTGTACTTCCATCATACAGTCTGCAAATTATATAATAACATCAACCGTTGTGATGAATAATGTAAATAAAATATAAATAAATGTACCTAAGTTGATACACTATATTTGCTAGCGCGTCATTTTCCCACTTCTGTACCCATTGAATGTTGCGCTCCCTCCAATCGTAAAGACTCCAACCGTGGCCCATATTGCTTAGCCTGCAAATTATGTAACAAAGTGTGAGTTCAGTAAATTAAAAAGGACACTAACTATTTAGGGAGGTCACATCTTACTTATGGGTTTTCTCGTCAGTACATCTTGGAAAAGGTGGTGGAATCTCCTGATACAGACCGAACTGTCTCATGACACGCTCTGGGTTGTAAGGCTCAACACACCACATGAACAATAAGTAGCAGCGAGTCAGCCAGAATGCACTATCGGTCAACATGCCTGGTGTGATGGGTCGTATATTAAAGACCATCTGTACATGCTCCTGAGTCCATGGGTTCCATGTGACTACAGACTCATCAAGTGCCTCAAACTGCTGGTGGTATATAGGGTAACAATTTTTCGCTATACTTGGAGACCAATGTTTCCGTGCCCTTGTCCACCTGCTCGCCATAGTTACACAGCTGCCCTCGCCATAGTCGTATGGGTGTATGGGATTTGTTATACGAGGTCGTCCTACAGGGAGGTATTCCCAGGACCACAACTGTAGAAACTCGTAGGGGACACAAAGTAATGGAGCTTTTTTTGCGAAGGAAGTTTTTTGTGTGGCATCACACAAGCCTCTATATGTATGAGATAGAATGGCAAAACCGAAGCTGTATTTTGGATGCTCGGGTAAAGGTTCATCTACCATCTTCTCCACAATGTAGATGAGACCAGGGAGAAGTACGTCCCCATGTGAATTTGGAAACATAACCCCGAGGAGCCACAACAAATACGCAAACAAATGTCTTTTCCTCGTCTCAGAATCAGCGAAGCTAGAAATATTAAGAAAGTTATCATGAAGCCAGGTGAGTGGGATGCCACGAGGGCCACCAGTACGTTGTGATTCTGGCATTGCCATCCCAAGACGGTCTGATATATTTTGTGCCCAAGTTTTAGACACTCGTGGAGAGACTAACGGCTCACCTCTAATTGGAAGAGCAATGATCATAGAAACATCTTTTAGTGTAGGTGCAAGCTCCCCAAAACGAAAGTGAAAGGTGTGGGTTTCAGGTCTCCACCGGTCAACGAGGGATGTCAAAAGGGATGGGTCCGAACGTAACTGGGATTGGTCTTCGCTTGATGTGAGCCTAGCAAAAGCATGTAGTCCATAAGCGTCAAGGTGAGGAATGAAATAATTGTGTATTGGCCAGGTTTTCTTTATGGTTCGAAGTCTGAAACTCCGATAATCATGTTCTTTATTTGGGTTTAAAAATAGATGGCAACGGTGGCCGGCGTCATGGGGCCCCTCCAAAAGCCGCGGCACTTCAGCCATAGCCTGCACACAAACATACAAAGAAAATACAAAGAGATTCAATGTACAATAAATATAAATACAATAACACAAAGAGATTCAATAGTACAAAGAGATATAATTTATATTAATTAGCTGAAGTTAACATCACGGGTATAATAATACAAAGAGATTCAATTTAAAATAAATATAAATACAATAACACAAAGAGATCAATAACACATCATGCGGTGTTGTTCGCTCGGTACGGGCATTCCCTACGTGAATGTCCAGGACACCTACAAACGCGGCATCGCCTTGGTTCTCCCATCTGGCTATGGTCCATGTCATTGCGATGACGCCTAGACTGACGTCGTCCCTTGGCGGTTCTCATCAATTCGGCGTTCGGAACCCATTTTGGCCCATCTGAACACAACATTTTGTAGTTCATATCAATGCCCCAGGCCCAGAACTCACCATTCCAAGTGTTGTACAGATTGTACATGTTGAAGTACGGTGATATGTATGGCTCAACACTGATTTTTTGATCTGCAGCCGCCCGGAGCACATGACTACAAGGGTAGCCCTCAAGCTTGGGCTTGTTACACGTGCACTCACATGACGTTGGGCCGAGGGTGACAGCTTGCTTTTTGGATCCTCTGTGGTGACCCTTAACGTACTTGGCTCGCACATTGACCTCCCACTTATTTCTAAGTGCGTCCACTTTCCTACACCCATGGCTTTGGGACTTCTTTGCTTTCTCGTCCAGATGTCTTTGCATCTTCTTGGACCATGGCTTGTTCAATTCAACTTGTGCTTTAGCCACGGTAACCCTGTCTGCAAAGTATGACAATGTTCGGTTCCAAGTTTCTTCAATTAGGGCTGTGATAGGCAAGGCTCTCACCCCTTTAAGAACACCATTGTACACCTCTGACATGTTGCTGGTCATTATTCCATACCGAGCCCCGGTGTCGTGAGCCTGCGCTCACTTGGACAAATCAGGGCAATTCTCGCCGATCCACTGGCTCAAATTTATGGCCGTCCTTCGACTCCTCCGGTCTTCTCTCTGCGGCAAGGCAGCGCGCTCGATCTCACCATTGATACCTGCCCAGATGGCATTCATTTTGGCTTGAGTTTTCTGCATGCACATCCTCTTGAATAACTTGAACCAATCCTTATTCTTGAATTTGGAGTAAAAGTTTGCTGCCAAATGCCGCATGCACCACCTTCCCTCTAGATCAGGCCACCCCCACTCTTCTAATGACTGCTTAATTATGTCAAGAGCACTTAATAATCCTGTGTTGCAATCAGAGATGATGCAAACACCTGAACGCTCTTTCACGACACCCATCTTCACGCAGCTCAGGAACCACAACCAGCTATCTTTGTTCTTGCTCTCGACCAGTGCGTATGCAATAGGAAGAAGCTGATTATTTGCATCTGCTGCAATCGCCACCAATAGTGTGCCCTTGTACTTTCCGGTGAGAAAGGTACCATCAACTGATAATACCAGGCGGCAGTGCCTGAAGGCTTGTATAGTCTGGGCGAATGCCCAGAATAAGCGGTCCAGGATTAGCTCAGCCGGGTTCTTTGGGTTCTGACGTTCTCTCCGCCAAACTTGAGTCCCCCTATTAGCACTTGCTATCTGATGAAGCATTCTGGGGACATAAGAATAGGCCTCCTCATAGGTTCCATACAAGTTCTTGAATATATTTTCCTTCGCATGCCTAGCCTTGCTGTAGCTGACAGGGAAGCCAATCTGATCTTCTGCATCTTTTTGCAAAGCCCTAACACTAATGTTGAGACTTCCTGCACAATTGTTTCCATCACCTGTGCCACATATCTTGCAGTCACATTGCAGTGATTTGAAAGAGTCCCAGTTTGCTCACAGCTATGCTGCACTATTTTTGTGATATGCCATGACTGACATACCCCAGGCTTCAGTCTAGCGAGAACTCTTCCGCGACAACCTTTCGCGGTGTGGATGCATATGACCTTCAACTCTTTTTTATCAGACTGCTTCACGTTTTGCTGGTGGTGGAGGGCGATTGCATACCTATTAATTGCTTGGTAAGCAGACTTCTTGTCTGGGAAAACCTGCCCAACCTCCATACTCCCCGCTTCTAGGCCAGAAACAGAGTGAAATTCATTTGTGATGCTCATATCCTGTAAAAACCCAGGTTGTAGTGACGCCACGACCGCCCTCTGGGGAGGAACATCTTCTTCTTCGCTTGACTCGGAAGACGCGGAAGAGTGATCGTCATCATCCAGCGCCTCCGGCAATCCCTCGACGTGTTCACTCATGTCAACGGCCGCAGACCAATATCCTGTGTCATACACAGGCTGGTCGCCCGTCGGTTCCGATGGGCCGATGCTAGGGGCTGATGTGATGGCCAACTCGACCTCACCGCCCCTGCTACTGCATCCGGCAACATCAGTGACCGAAATGAACTCCACATACACCATCGGCTGACCAAACACTGGGTTATTGGGATTGCTTGCAAACCTCACGTACGACCCCACGACTGATCACCTGTGAGAGGCCGCAAACCCCAACGGGCAGCTGTACCATCTTTTGCTCCGTCAGCGACGAAGGCCTCCATTGTCATTTTTTTCCCTGCATCCCTGGGCCAAACACCGCTCGGATGCACCTTCTGACAGCTGCGTAACCCACGTTCACCATGTCTCTAACTACAACTATAGTCGACTCACACAAGGACACATCCACCCCTAAAGGACCATCCCGTAAGACGTTCCCATAGTACACTAATAAATTTTCCATAGTACCTAACCAAAATACATTTTTACATTTCAAACAATTAGTAACTGAACATTTAGTAGTACTACGATGACAATATTTACATATCAGACGACTAAAATAATAATCGTATTTTCGTTACAAATATTCATTTTGTTTTTAGAATCATTTGCTTAGACTTTTCGGGGTTGTTTGGTTAACAGGTATTTAGAGATTTTTTTTCTCCAACTCGTCTATGAGCGTCACAAACTAAAACTCTCTTTTTTCTCTAACGACTATTAGTAAAAACTATTTTTCTTACAACAGGTTATGACAAAACCCATGGTAATTACTCGCTATCCAAACAACCAGTAAACATAATAGTACGTTAATAACATTTTAATATCATATGAGTAAAACATTTAATTTCTTTCGGCTTTATATAATTTTTTTTCACATCATACGATAACAATCATTTACCTACAAATAATAATATTTGCAGCAGCATGCACATTATTCACAATAATACATCAATACAAAAAATATTAACAAAATTACAGTGTCATTTTTCACCTTAGCTCCAATATGGATATGCTTGCGAATGCAATTAAGCGTCAAAATAGTTTCAATAAATATCCGTCGCCCATACTATATAAACCTCGTCAACCTATTATCACATTAACAACAATATTACACACGGATTTTTCTTCCTGCTAACAAAAGTATGAAAATAGCACTTCCATGTATGTGTTCATCACCTCAAAATGGGACAGCGAAAATGGAAACACAATTTCTTCAATCACGTCTTCTCCTCCTTGTTTGCTACTAAGATGAATTATTTTACCTAATTACATACATCATTAAGTACATTAGCACCTAATCTTAACATATAAAATTTAGATTATTGCGACATAACAAAGTAGACATACGGTTTCCTAACTATAGACTTATTAATAAACATACCACATAAAATAACATACCACATGAAATAACATACCGCATGCAATAAATAATTACAGTACAATTTTTTCTTAATTACCATATTAAGATTTCCCGCATGTCAATAGTAATGGACGCACCTAACATTGATGCAACATCTTCAACCTACTATTTCAAAAAATAGTTTAAATGCTACATCTCTCGTCTGAAATTATTTCTAACCTCTAAGCACTACCATCACATAGCTAATAACGAGCTAAAGGACGAACTAATTACCACCCTGCATGCATAAATAAATAAATGTATTGCAAAGCTCATACCTTGATCTTCAACTTCGTAGTTCACTTTGCACGGCTATTCCTACTACAGAAACTCCAAATGACTCCTCCAAGTGCTGAAATAATGCCTAAAGCAACATAGAATACACACTTAGGAACTAATCAAATAGAATTAAAAACATCATGCATGCGAATGAAACCAACAAAAATGGATAGATCTTACCTTAATCTATCTTTTCTTCAACTTCATCATCCTCAAAATCCAACTCTAAATCGCCCTAAATCACGAGTGAAAGTGCTTACTGAGCTTTTTTTTCTCTCTATACTTAGAGACTTAGAGAGCAAAGGAGAGGAACGAGGTTACAGAGTGCTTGCACACGGAGCTGAAGCATGGCATATAAAAAGGGAGAGGATCCCTGTAGTGTCGGCAGCCTCGGATTCCCGCGCGTGAAAATCAACATCATCAGCAACAGCAAGCAAGGAGCAAAAGCAAAGCCAGAGTGATTCCCGCCCGTGAAATTCGTCGTTTGCCGCGCGTCGAAATCAGCAAAAGCAACAACAATCAACGAGCCAGAGTGATTCCCGCCCCGCCAGTTTGCGCGCGTGCGAATCTGTGCCAGGAAGACGCCGCCAGCAGCAGTGGCGGCGGGGCCCGCACCTCGCCTTCCGTGCAGCAGTCAGCGTGCACCAGCTGCTGTCGGCAGGGGCGGCCGCCTCAGCCAGTGGCGGCGAGGCCCACTGGCGGGGCCCGGGCGCAGCAGAGGCTGTCGGCCAGGCAGCGACCGCGCCAGGGCTGGCCGCCTCGCCCGGTGGCGGCAGGGCCCACCTGGCCCGCCCCGTTCCGTCGCGCCGCGACGCACTGTGGGGAACCCGTTCGGCTGGGGTGGCCGCCTCCTGCGGTGGCGGCAGGGCCCGCCGCCTCCTGGCGTGGCGGCAGGTGCCACGTGTCGCCTGCCGCGCCTGCCGCCACCGCTGAGGGGGTCCTTTTTATCAAATTGATCCAGAGGTAGTCTCTTTTGTCAATTCATCTCGGCAGGGGGTCCTTTTAGACAAAAAATCATGAATTTAAAGTCTCCTGGACGTCTCCGTGTGGCGAAGATTCTGGACCGTGGCGCATGAGAGGAAGCTGTAGCTGGGCCCATCCGTCGTTGCAGACGCGTCCTTCCGTTTAGCCCAGTCATGTGCCGCACACCTCCATTCCCATGAAAAGAAAAACCAACAAAAACTGGGTCGTCCCAGCCGGCTGATGCCAGCGCCCGCTGACCAACCGCCTCGGCGCCGTGCGCGAGCCCTGAGCGAAATCCTGCAGCCAGCAGCCTCCGCGACCTCCCACGGCACCCCGGCAGCTGCCATGCATGGCCGACGCTGTCAGCCTGGCTGCGGACAGTCTTCTCCTTCTCTTTCTTCGACATCTGCGCCAACGCTCGCACGTCCTCGCCCATGGTGAGCACAGGGTCAATCGCAGCGAAGCTCCTACGCCGAGTGGCCTCATCATGAGGCGACCGGGGACAAAGAGAGAAATAGAGGCCACAAACTGGTCGTGGACGTGGCGGCCATGGGTGTTCAGCTCTGTGCATACATGTAGTGATGATACTCACAATATTTCATGTGTGTGCGCTGGTGTGTGCGTGCCTACAAGACTGAGAGGGCGAGGCTGTGGCTTGTTGCATGGTACCGGACTGCGAAAACATATTGTGGAGCATAGGCTCATGGGCACCCCCTTATCTAGCCATCCATTTCTGCATCGCGATTCGTGCAAGAAATTTTCTCTTTTTTGTTTCTCTCATATAGTTCAACATATGAACTTCAAACTTTTCAGCGCAACAAAACATTCTTAACAAGAATGTGGGAAAAAAAATTAGATTTTTTCATGCATCATAAATACTAAAAATAGAATTTTTTAATTAAATAAATCTCATTTTCAATATTTTTGTTGGACCAAAAAATCTGAAAGTTTTATCCCACATTCTAGTAAGAATGTTTTGTTGTTCTGGAAAGTTTGAAGTTCATATGTTGTTTTGTTTTGAAGAAACAAAAAAGAGAAAAATTCATGTACTAAGTTAGTTGTGTAGTACGAATCTCAAAGCAATAATGAAGGGTAAAGATAAGAGGTGTCCAGGAACCCAAGATCAAAAAATCCACCGTCCGTGTCTTCATCAACATATCCTTCTCCTTCCTCGTCTCTCCCAGCGCGTCGCCTAGTCCCCCTCCAAGTCTACAGGAACAGAAGCTCGTCGACCTTCCTGTGAAGAACCACGCTGTGGATGTGTAGCACTGCAGCCAACACCAGCAGTGGCTTCTCGGTTGTTTTCTTCATTGGAAGAACATGCAGGGTGGCAAGAGATGGAGCGCCAAGCCGAGCGGAACTCCCTGGGGCGTGCAACGTCGGGTGAGTGCCACGAACAGAAACACATGCAGCATAGCTGGTTATCCGGCGTGACCGCGTGAGTGGCGGTTCAGCAAGGCCCAGGAAAAATGCGGGGCCGTTGGAGGAGTTTATGGACCGAGGTAACGCTGATCTCAACGAACAGCAATAAATGCGACGAGTCCGTTTAAGTTTCTATCCGAATATGCAGCAGTTTGGTGAAATGCAGGTGAGATCAACAGAAAAAACGCTGAAGCTGCAGCAGTTTGTATCAAGCTCTGCACATTTTGTTTTCAAAAAGTTCTTAATCACAAAGTCCCAGGGTTGTCCATTGTGCATCGAAGTTTCCCAGTAATGTTGCTGTTACTTCTAATCACTTCTGGTGATTTAATGGAAACAAAAAAGTTTATAAAGGGGATCTGAAATTTTCAGCCACATCTATCAGGAATAAATGGATTCCGGTTAGTATTTTGATGCCAGTTTCTTACCTTGCGGACTGACTATTTCATTGAACAACGACATACTCGCCTGAATGCGCAGCACTGCAGCATTGATCTGTCGTTAGCCTGCTTGCATGAGACTCTTCGGGCCAGATTTGAATGCCCAGCCCACGAGCAGAGCAGACCAGCACGCCTCACATCAAGCACTGCATCGTGTACATCCAATTCCCGATTCAGCCAAGGCAAGATGCTCCAGACTCAGCGCCGCCAGGGAGCAGCTGCACCATCACACATGCACCCTACACAAACTATTCCGTTCTTTCTTCTAATTGCACTTCATGGCATCATCTCAAATTTTCAATCCAATTTTCTTATAGGCTGCTTCATAAAAAAATCCTATAGGCTTATCTGAAATTATTAGTACCGATTTGGTAGCATGAATTATTCAAGCAAATATTGTTTGCGAAGTTTTACAAAATTGTAATTTATGCACAAATAACTCGCCATGTGTAAGGCCGGTCAGTGCAGAATTTGGTTTGGTTTCAAAAGAAAATGAGATGGTTCAGCATTACGATGGTTTTCAGAATAACTGAGCACTAACTAATGCCTTGTAGAACTGAAGTAGTATAGTTCAAAATTTGAAAAAAATTGTGTTCTTCTTCAGACTGGCCTGCCCAACTATTTTCTTTGTAGCTCCGCCACTGGCTGAAGCTCCAGCAGTTTTGGTCCATTTTGTTTTGAAGTGTTATTTACAAGCCAAGGGTCGTCCATTTTGGTAATGTTGTTATTTCTCATCAGTTCTGGTAGTTTAATACAACCAAAAAGAAAAGTAATCTTTAGGCGCAGAGCTAGAACCCGGGTCTGTGATGTTGTGGATGGATGGACTTGACAAGTCCTAGACCAAAGAGAATTTCAAGCATACCTTGTTGCATTGCAATGTAAGCCTGTGACATCAACAAGAGCTTAATAATGATGTAATATAACTAGAGCAAATGGCTGGACCAAAGGTATAACATCTATCACAGATATATCTAGTGAAAAGTGACTCGCCAGAACTATAAGCATGTCCTATGTTGCTTTCCTTGCAGCATGACTATTTCATTAAACAACGGCATACTCGTTGCTGTGATAATCATGAAGGAAAAAAAACAGCAAGAACTTCACCGACGCATCTTTGAAGCGTAGTTTTATGATAGCTCCTTATAGTGAAAGTTGCGACAAAACATGAGTATCAACTGAAATTCACAGAACAATCATGGGATCCATGTATGGCTTCTGCAAAATTGTCGTTTGGAATATCTGTTCATCTTTGATACAACTGGAAATAGCTTCAAACTTGTCGACATAGATATCATGCGGCATTAGATATCAGTGATGCTAATACTTTTGCTTTTACCCTGAATTTCACTGGCATGTTAATTCTTAAAACTGCTGGAAAACACCATACAGGGAGCACAATGCATATTTATTTAATAGAATGGTTACTACATTTTATATCTGTGAACAGAGTAGCTTGGTTTTTAAGATTAAAATACGTTCAAATTATGTAAAGACGAAATTATCACTCCATGTTGTGTAAAGAGTAGTGTGTTCGCTCTGTTTCACCACTATAGTGATATAATATGGTAAATCAGATAAGCAATTCAACTTTTCGTGTCCTTTTAGCAAATATATGGGATTGATCGTGCTGGCTAGCTTTAAGCAGATTTGAGCATCATATCAGGAATCGCTTTCAGAGGAGTCAATATGCTCCCACCGATCACAAATCCCAAGGAAAAATCATGTAAGTCAAAATGCAACATAAAGTTGTATATCATGATATTTGACATTCCATATAAGTTGATGCCTACAATATATTCTGCTGGCCCAAAAGGCGGTTATGATAAGATGCTCTGGTAGAGGCCTACATGCACCAAACAGGATTAGATCTTGTTCTCTAGCTAGGACGTGTGTTTATAAATAGATGTTGGATGGAAGAAATACTGCAAACCAAGAACAGAAGAGACTGAAATTCAGTAGTTGTGATGCATTAGTAGAGAGCAAGCCTTACATGGCTGCAGAAGCCTTATCTCTGATAGCCAAGGATGACTTGCCTGTGTCTTGTTCCTCCCTTCAAGGCTTAATTGGCAGTCTCCTTGACTAGCCTGAGTGGCTCTTGCCGCCCATGCTAGGCTGTCTCTTTCATAAATCAATGCATGCTGATGTTCATGTTCATGTTCCATGCATGGAGAAAATTAGCTCGGTGCGGTTGCGAAGATGTACAAAATGGAGGATACCATCTTCTAACTCGAGGGGGTTTCGTGATGGTATAAGAAAATTATAGAAGAGGAGAAATATGCCCACTAAACCTGGTTAGTTGTGCGTAGTGTCCTTGCCATTGAGGCATTGACAATGACATGTGGCTTTCTGGCTTTACAAAACATCATCATCATAAAATCTAACTTTTGGCCGGCTGATTCCCCAATATGCAGTACAATTTCTTCATCAGTTTTTCTAAAATTAGTACGGTTCTTTATTATTAGCGGTAAGTCGAACTGTTTGTGTATGATTATGTTATGGCACTCAGCTAATGTTATGCTACTCACCTTTGTAAGTGTTTATTTGCTCAGATGTAAACTTGTGCCTGCTGTAAGTATATCATGTTCTATGTTGATCCACACTGTGTACCAGTCTTCTGTATCACCCAGGAAGCCAAAAAGGATTAAGCATTGCATTATTTAAGCTTGTAGGAGGAATTGGGTGAATGCAGGTGAGATCAACAGAAAAATCACAGCAGTTCGTATCAAGCTCAGTACATTTTGTTTCCAAGTTCTTGTTTGCATTGTGCATCAAAGTTTCCCAGGAATGTTGTTGTTGCTTCTCGTCAGTTCTGGTGGTTTAATGGAACCAAAAAAAGGTTGAAGGGGGTCTGTAAATTTCAGGCACATCTATCAGGAATACGTGGGTTCAAGTTTGAAATTTGAAACCAGTTGCTTTCCTTACAGCATGACTATTTCACCGAACACAACAGCATACTCGCTGCCATGGTAATCATGAAGAAACAACATATATATACTGCAAATATGAATGGATGGGAGTGGGAGCATACAGTTGGTCGCACAACCCTGAAATTGTCAAGAGTAGAAGTTGTATGAAACTATGAATACTTCGAAGCTGTCCAGCTCTGTCCTTTTAGCCATTTTTTGGGTAGCAATATACCTAGGCTGTTGAGCTGTTTCTGTGTGATCATGTTATATGTGGGTGAAGAGATATTATGGTACTCTCCTTTGTCAGTATGTATTTTCTCAGATGTATGTGTAACCTGCGTATGTTGTAAGTATCATGCTCTATGTTATTCATAATATGTGCCCGTTGTTTTGGCAGTCTTCTGTATCACCCAGGAAACAAAAAAGGGTTTAACGAGTTCAGGCATTTGTACATAAGTGTCACTGTCGCGCGAAATATCAGCAGAAAGTTATTTAGGCCGGTACGAATGGGGTGAATTCAGGTGAGAAGACCAACAGAAACGCTGGAGCTGAAGCTGCCGCTTTCCTGTGCAGTTCAGTGCAGCATACCTTGTTGGTTGTTGCAATCCCACAAATGGCTCCGGTCGCTAGCAGCTGTAAGCCTGTGGACTAAGCATTTGTAGTAAGAAGATTAACCAATGTAAAGGTTAAGTGGCATCAAAAAGACATACGTACAATGATTTATTAGCACACAAATGGCTACAAATTACAATGGTTACAACATCTATCAGGAATATATAGATTCCAGCTGGTACTTTTACGCCCATTATTTCCTTGCAGCATGACTATTTCGTTAGACAACGACATATTCACTGCCATGTTAATCATGAAAGAAGAATATCTGGTGAAAATGTGACTAGCCAGAACTATAAGTGAGTCCTATGACATACAGTTGATCGGGTCCAACGACTCCGAAGACTGTCAAGAGTAACAAGTTAGAGCTTTGACAATGATACCAAATCAGATGGCCAAAACTTTTGGCATATTGATGCCAAGTTAGAGCATGCTTTGACATTAAAAAGAAATTTGAAGAAAGGAACATAACAGATTTCTGTGTGACAGATTATATTATGCTGATATATGTACTGCATAAAGAAGACCAAAATGGTGTTTTACTATCGATTTCCGTCCCCTGCTGATACAACAATACAAGTTCAGAATTGAGGCCACTGCCATCTAAAGTGGCAAAAGAGAACCATCAGAGCAAGAGAGCAGGAGAAGGATCATCCAATCCAAAGCACCCTATCCAGCACAGAACACACAGTTGAATCATATCTGTGCACTCCACTGGACCCTCTGCTCGTTGATCTATAAAATGTAGTGAACTCGTCGTATTTGAATCTGGTGTTCGATAAGCAGAAGAATGTGATTCCCTATCCTGATACATTTGGTCATGTTTCCATCCTTTAGCAGAAGAATCTGGTGTTTGACAAGCAGAAGAATGTATAAAATGTAGTGAACTCATCTAAAGTTGGTCTGGTTGCTTTAGTGTGAACCTGAGCTCCATGTGGCCTGCACATATGATGCACATAATTATCGCTCCATTTGATCATGTTTCCATCCTTTTTTGCTTATCTAAAGACGAAATTATCGCTCCACGCTGTGTAAAGAGTAGTGTGTTCCCTCTGTTTGATCACTATAGTGATAATGTGGTAAATTAGGTGAGCAATTCAACTTTTCGTGCCCTTTTAGCAAAGATATGGGATTGATCATGCTAGCTAGCTTTAAGCAGATTTGAGCATCATATCAGGAATCGCTTTCAGAGGAGTCAAAATGCTCTCATCTCTATAATCAAAATGCAACATAAGGTAGTTGTATATCATGATATTTGACATTCCATATACGTTGGCATCTAGAATATATATTCTGCTAGCCCAAAAGGGGTAATGATAAGATACTCTGGTAGAGGCCTACAAGCACCAAACACGACCATTAGATCTTGTTCTCTAGGACGTGCACATATAAATAGATGCTGGATGGAAGAAACACTGCAAACCAAGAACTGAAGAGACCGAAGTTCAGTAGTGGTAACCCATTAGCAGAGAGCAAGCCTGTGTCTTGTTCCTCCCTCAAGGCTATTGGCCTTGGGGTGTGGTTTCATGGGCAGTCTCCTTGGCTAGCCTGAGTGGCTCTTGCCGCCCATGCTAGGCTGTCTCTTTCATAAATCAGTGCATGCTGATGTTCATGTTCATGTTCCATGCATGGAGAAAATTAGCTCGGTGCGGTCGCAAAGATGTACAAAATGGAGGATGCCATCTTTTAACTCGAGGGTTTTTTGCAATGGAATAAAAAAATTATAGAAGAGGAGAAATAAGCCCACTAAGCCTGGTTAGTTGTGCATAGTGTCCTTGTCATTGACAATGACATCTCGCTTTCTGGCTTTACTAAACATCATCATCATAAAATCTAACTTTTGGCCAGCTGATTCCCCAATATGCAGTACAGTTTTTTTGTCACTTTTTTCTAAAATTAGTACAGTTCTGTATTCGTAGGCAGACTAGCAATGCAAAATATGTGAATGCAGGCAGTTCACTGTGCATAATGGCCCTATTTGGGGGTGCTCGGAAATTTACGATTTACGCATAGGAACAGAGGGTGTAACTAATATGTGTTATTCTTTATTTTTCTGTTACGTGTGTCCCACGAAAAAGAAGTGGAGTATGTTTTTTTAACCGGAGCCTCTCGGCACAATACCTGCTATTTGTTTGGGTGTTGCTTTTGTATTTTGGGTTTTTCAACCGAAGCCAGAAAAGGCACAAACAAATAGGAGGGCCATGTGTAATTTACACGCTTTGTGCTGTTAGGCATTGTTAGCTTTCAATACTCTCAAAATAATTGTAGCTTTTCACACATAAGAAAGATCGGGTTTTAGCTCCATGGTAGCTATGAGTGGAGGTCGGAAAAGAAGAAGACGAAGAAATTTGATTGTACAGTTCACTTCTTCACATATTTGAGTTAGTATAAACAAATTACAATTAGTCTATTGTCACCACTAATCAGTATGAGGATTGATAATGCTTTAAAGAAATTTGATGTTACATGCACACAATAATCATTGCATTACTCTGATGTGGATAGTGGATTATCCATACGGCTGTGCTGTGGGTGTGTAGATGCAGGAAGGATGCATTATGACGTCTCCTGACCAACATAGTGCAGGACTGCAGGGAGCTGATCCCTTGAAACATCCATCTGAGCTACTGTCGGCCGAAATAAAGCCTAATTCTACCACTGGAAAAGAGAATATGGAGTTACCGAATAATCTGAACACCACGACAAAGAAGGTTGCTTCAAACAGCAGATAAAAGTGATGATCAAACGGGAAATGCAGAAGAAACTCATGGAAATGATGCGGGGACAACAGGAGAAGCAACTGTTGAAGATGACGAGCCTTAGAGGAGGAAGCTAATGCATCATTCGATTTGTTTCGGGATGCAGAAGACCTCCCTGAAGAGTACAGTTATAATTACGATGTATGTTATCTCCCTGAAGAGTACAGTTATGATTATGATGATTATGTTGACGATACCACGTGGGGAGACGAGGATTGTACAGAAACAAGAGCATGAGAAAGCGGAAGATTATGTGCACATATATGCTCACATATTGTCGACCCCAGTAAGTGAACCTTTTTCTACATATATTTGATGTTTGTTCTATTAATGTTCTTGCGTTGGTTACTTGGTTTGACATTCTTTCTACAGGTAATTGCAGACATTGACAATGACGGTGTACAAGAAATGGTTGTTTCTGTATCTTACTCCCTCCGTCCGGAAATACTTGTCATCCAAAATGAATAAAAAGAGATGTATCTAAAACTAAAATACATCTAGATACATCCCCATTTATCTAGTTTGATGACAAGTATTTCGGGACGGAGGGAGTACTTCTTTGGCCACGAGTGCGGCTGCTTTCTCTGCTACTAATGCATTTCGTACGTGTTGCTCATCAGCTCATGAGATCGGGATGATGAGTTATAAATAAGAATCTCTGAACGTCAGTTTATCTGTGATGTCCTATGTTGCATGCATGTGCGTCATTAATGCCTCCGAGATTAATTTTCCAAAATAGGACCCCTTTGTTCTCTCTTACCATGGACTGGTTGGTTGATGATGGTGCTTCATAGCTAGTCTCAGTTAGATTGTGCATTTGCTTACCTGAATAATTTTATGCTTTGCTTTGATTGTTTTTGTTCTGCTTCATGCTTGTTCCAGTAATGAACCGAAGGTGCTAAAGCAGAAGCTAGGTGTTTGTTTATCTTGCTGTGCTATCTTTTGGATATGATTGAAATGTTTTTTTCTTAATGCAGAACTTTCAGCCACAACATGAGCACTTCATTATATCTTGCCTGTGTTACCGTGGTGGCGTACCTTTTGCAGTCTAGAAGCTATGATAACGCACAGCATTTAAAAGAGCTAGGAGGGAGTATATTGCAAGCATTATAGTTGTTTTTAACCTTGACACAAAACAAGTTAAATGGACAGCAGACCTCGATTTGAGTATCGGAGACAGGAGCTTCTGTGCCCATGCAAATTCATCTCCAACTGTGGTTGATTTGGATGGTGATGGAAATTCGGACATCCTTATTGGAACTTCCTATGGCTTGCTAAGTTCTGCTGTTGACGAATTAGATGACCAGAACTGTTGACACAAGATACCAAGTTAGAACAACATTTGCTACCAAAGCAAAATTTTGAAGAAAGTAACATGACAGATTTCAGTATACCAGGTGTTTTACTTTCAGTTGCTATCTCCTAGTGATACAACAGGACAAGTTCAAAAATAAGACCAACCAATATCAGCAAGAGAGCAAGATAAGGATCATCCAATCCCAAGCATCCTATCCAGCACAGAGCACAGCTGTGTCATATCTGTGCACTCCCCTGGACCCTTTCTGCAGAATGCCTTGATCACATTGGCGAAAACGATAGCATCTAAAGCGACTCCTTTCACTAGCATGTCATCAAACAGACTCAAAGCCTCTCGAACATTTCCGCTCGTAACCAACCAGAAAGCCAGATGCGCTACAGGCTCCGCAGGGTAGCCGCCGTCGATGTGCCTGACCAGATTGGCAGCCTCAGTCCTCCTCCCAGACCTAAAGAGGCAATCGACCAGCGTGTTGTATGTGATTGTATCTGGGGTAATCTTCCCTGCGTCAACATCAGAGAACAAGAACCCGAGCTCGCCCTCCTTTCCAGCACAGTAGAACTGATGGATCAGAATGTTACAGGTCACAGTGTCCGCCACAAACCCGTTGCAACTGAAGACGAACTTGGCGAGCTCAAACTTGCCGGCTCGGCACAGGGATGAGATCAAGATGTTGTACGTCTGCACATCGGGTGTTATGGGCTTCTTGAGCAGATCGGTGAACAGCCTGAGGGCAATCAGCCACTGCATCTTCTTGGAGAAATGTTCCATGACCGTGTTGTACGTCACGACGTCGACCTCGAAGCCCAGCTCTTCGCAGCGCTCCATCACCACCTTGGCAACCCACATGTCTACATCCTTGGCGGCGTAATCCAGCAGTATGTTGAGGCCGATCACGGTGAGCTGTAGCCCCTTGGCGACCATGATGTCCAGCTGCCTGAACGCGTCCTCGATGTACCCAGCCCGGCAGAGCCCGGCAACGTAGGTGCTGTAGGTCACCGCGTCCGGCACCCACCAGTTCCAGACGCTGTCGTTGATGACCCTCTGCACGGCGTGGAAATCCCCGACCCTGCACAGCCCGTGGATGTAGATGTTGTAGATGAGGACGTCGGGGTTGCACCCGGAGCGGCCCCCGGAGGCGCGCATGAAGGCGATGAGCGCCTCGGCGGCCGGGATGTCGGCGGCGTCGCAGTGGGCCTGGAGTATCGGCGAGTAGACGTGCGGGGGGAGCGGGTAGCCGAGCTCGCGCATTTCGTCGAGCAGCTGGAGCGCGTCCGGGAGCTGGCCCGCGCGGCAGAAGGAGAAGATGAGGTCTGCGTAGTCGACGGCGCTGGGGCGGACGCCGAGGCCGGCCATCCAGTGCAGCACGGAGAGGCCGGCGGCGGGGAGGCCGAGGTGGGTGGAGTAGACGTGGAGGAGGAGCGAGTAGGCGCGGCGGTCGGGCGCCACGCCGTGCGCGAGCATGTCGTCGAAGAGCGCCGTGGCGTCGGCGGCGCGGCCGGCCTTGGCGAGCGCCGACATGGCGGAGACGTAGGAGGCGGCTGTGGGCGCGCAGGCCGCGGGCGAGCCGTGGCGCATGCGGCGGAGCACGCGCAGCGCCGACTCGCCGTCCCCGTCCCGCGCCAGGGCCGCCAGCAGGCGGTTGTAGTCGTCCAGGGTGTGCGCCGGGGAGGAGGAGGGGGAGGAGGTGGTGGTGGCGGCGGTGGAGTGGGTGTGGGTGCGGGGGACGAGGCGCCCGAGCGTGCGCGCCGCCGCGCGCGCCACCGCCGCGGCGGCCGCCGGCCACGCGCCGGCGGCCATGGAGGAGAGTCGGCGGCGGCAGGGCGGTGCCTGAGCGCGGAAGGGCAGGCGGGCTCGAAAGGCGGCGGCTTTGTGGCTGTGGAGCGGCGGCGATGGCGATCTGATGAAGCCGCGGGCCGCACGGTGAGATCCAAGCGGCTGTGTCAATGCCACTGCACAGGTTCAGCTAGTTCAGTAATACTACTAGTACTAGTTTTGTTCCCGATTAAAACGATTTTTTTTTGTACATTCTCAGATTAATTTTGGCACCAGTGTTCAGAATATTTAATCAGGCAGTAACATGAGGTCAATGTGTTTGCTGTGGAGAAAGGAATGTGTTATAGATTTAAGAAGAAAAATCCCTCAAATAGGCTCAAAAACGTCGAGTCATCTTTATCTCAAAATAATAATATCAAGCGAACGTCAGATTTTTAGGCATATGGCAAAACTAATGCTTTTTTTTAAATCTAGGGTTTCCCTGCCTCCCACCAGCGCCATCGCCGTTCCACCTCGTCTCCGGTGGTCTCAGTGTCATGGGAGCGCGGCCGATCCTGGCCCTTACCAGTGGGAGGGCTCCGTTTTTAGATGTGTCTTCGAGATTTATTAGGGTTTGTGTCCAACTCAGAAAGGTGAGATGGCGGCTGCTCCCTGAAGATGGAATAAGGTTCTTCCCGCCTAGCCCCTGTTCTGGTGGTGCATTTTAGCATCGTCGATGTGCGTGTGGATGTGTGTCTTCGGCGGATCTGTCCTTACTGGATATGCTCGGATATGATCGTCGTTCGTCTACGTTCGTGTGTTTTCAGGTTGGATCTTTCCGATCTACGATACTCTTTATCGGCGACGGTTGCTGTTCTGGTGCACTAGTTCTATAGGGCCTTAGCACAACGACTTCCTAATTATCTACTACAACAGGTTTTGCCCGACTCCGGTGAGGGAGGGGGGGGGGGGGGGGACAATGACGGCTACACGCCTTCGGCTCGCTTCAGTGCTTGTAGTCGTCGCTTAGGTGGTCTACGGATCTGGATGTAATTTTTATTATTTCTTGTGTTCGTTGTACTGCCATGATTGAAAATGAATTGATTGGATGTTTTTTTGCATGTTTTTTTATGGCAAGTTGTGTTTCGTTGAGGATGGCAAGTTTAGTTGGCCAGCAAGCATGGCAAATCCATCCCAATTCATTTTTTTACCAAGAAGTTGCCGTGCTTGCAAACTAAATTTGCCATACTCACGCCAATATAAATTGCCATAAAAAACGTTCGATTTGCCATGTCTAAAAATCTGATTTCAAAACTCAAAGGTCGATGATAATGTTCCTACCGTATCCAACAGGGATCAAAGTTGAAGTACAAGCCCGTGGAGCCTGAACAAAGGGAAACTTCAAAAACAAAGGGGAATCATCATTCATGAAGCCTATGGTGAAAACTCAAAACAAAGGGAGCGAAATGAAGCAAACTGCATTGATCTTTCATCAATGAACAATGGCTGACACAATTCAGCTACAGCGCTCAGGGCACCCCAAGGGCCGACAACATGTCGCAAACTAACAACGTATAAGCGCAAAAAAAAATGAAGGGTATGTGAAATCAGCAGAGGTTAGCTAGCATTCTGTACCAACGTAGCAAATCAGCGGGTATTGTGTCAAGTCCTGATGCAAAGTCACCACGAGCATCCCAACGCAGATCATCGAACGGTTTCGTGCATTCGAATTGGTTCAATGCTGACCTAATACTATTGACCTACAGATATCTAATGTGCTGGAACTTTGTTTGAACATGGCCCCGTGTCCTTCTGGCAGAAATCACGACAGGTCCCGGACAGCAGCCTCGCAGATTTTCCACGATCGGTCGTCCTGCCTCCTCAGTGTGTACTGAACTTCATACGTACTGCAAGTATATAACAGTAACAAATTGTCAGTCATTCCAGAGCAGAATTAGAAAGAGCGATCGACAGAAATGGCATGTTCTAAAGTACCTGTAGTAACTCGGCTTCTTGGGCTGAGAGTCATCAACGAGCTCGGCAGCTTCCTCGAGCACAGCATCGATTTCGGCCACTTCACCGTCACCAGCCTCATCCAGCAGGATCTCGGCTCGGACAACAGAGAGATTCAACAGGACAAATCTCCAGTAGCAGGACTGATCCTTTGCTGATAAAGCCAGGTCCTGCCACTGCTCGACAAGAGGGTATTTGATTTGATTATGCACGGCATATACACAATCATGCATGAACTACATGTGCCATTACGTGCTTGATAAAAGGAACTTACCTTTGACAGCATCGAACCGTCGAGGACCTCGGAGAGCATATCGATTTCATAGTCAGGGCCAAGAGCTTCGGACTTGATATCTTGCCACTGCTTCACAAGCGCTTCTGCTTCTTGAAGAGACATCCTTTCCTTGCGAGCTATAGCAGCCACATCACCAGAACCAGGAGACAGATCACTTCTTTCGCCTCTCGAATGGAGCCTATTGCTCAACCAAAGCATTTTCGACAGCTTCTCAAACTGTTCCCTAACTCTGCTACTGATAAAAGAACCTTCTGACAAAGATGCTTCATTCAGAGAAGATGTGACTGCAGATTCTCTAGTTGAGGAGGCAGGTTTTGTGTTCCCAAACTGAAACCTGACCAGTTTCAATGTACCAAATAGGGCAAACCCCAGGACTGCAGTGTAAGCGATTTTTCCTATAACATCCCCAGTCAGGCCCCACGATTCCAAGGTTCTTACAGGATGGGATCCGGGATTGCGCTTCAGAGGAACAGATGTTGTACTTAAACCATTCACTGGCCTATCCGTTGATGAATGGCCCTGGCCCCCCAGGGTGGTTGGTGCAAGCTGCTTTACAGCTTCCCCGAGATGGCTGGTAGAATTTAATCTTGGATTCTGCTGTCCTGAAGTTCTGTTGCATGCGGAGGCACTAGGAGACGTCTGAGAGCTCAAAAGGACCCTTCTCGTGGCTCCTAGTTTCTGCTTGGAAGTGCTAATGAGGCGCTTAGGAGCAGCAAAGAAGTTGACCTGTCATAAGATGACATTGATAGTTAAATTAACCCACAGAGAATGTTATTTGGGATTCAATTACTGAAAATAGCATGGCGCATACCAAGGATGGCGGACAATCTCTTGTATCTGCAAAACGAGAAAGTGCCACCTCCTTCAGCCACAGTTCCTGGTAAAGACAAGCTGTCAAGCATGAGATAGTGTCCACAGAACATAGGCACAGTAATAACTTCAGACAAATATATCCTTCATTTTGAACTGCAAAAATGTCTTATATTCAGGAACAGATGGAGTAGCATACTACAACTTGTTTGTTCTAATTGAACTGCAAAAACGTCTTATATTTAGGAACAGAGGGAGTAGCATAGTACAACTTATTTGCTCTCATCGCAAGATGCAACATACCAGTGACTGGTTGACAGTAACCTTGTCACTGCTGTCTTTCTTTTTAGCTAACCCATAATTTCTTGAATTGGAACTTCCATTACTTTGAAGCTGCTGAAGCTTTTCGAAAACTGTGGCGCCAGATTCCTGAGAGCAAGCCTTTAGTCCTAGTAATGTGCAATTGTGCATTACTAAATTTATAGAAATTGAAATTAGCTTATCACCTCTCCAAGAAGAAACGAGCAAAAAGATTCCTCAAATTTCAGGTCGGTGTTCTCAGATGCAACTAGGCATTCGCAGATGGTTTTAGCTTTACTTATCTGCACAGAGGTAATGTAAATTAAAGAATGGAAAAGCAGCAAACAGGATAGTTTGGTTCCTATAGGCTACAAGTAGAAGAAGAAAAAAGGTACCAACTCAGTCTGCCGAGTTGAAAATCCAGTTGCAAGGTGTGCAAGCATTGCCCTGTAGAAGCAGTTGAAGTCAACTACCACCCGCTGGCTCTGGGACTCCAGCGATTTTTTGTTTTTACGAGTTGTAGCCAAAGAGTCCCAAGAAAGTAGTTCCACAATTTCAGTGGCTAATAACTTGTCCATTGCCTGGCCCAAGAAATAAGGCCAATCATGAACTCTACAAGATGACTCAACATCAAGGCCCTGTCCAAGCAATTCACAGAGAGCTGCAATAGCACCTCGCCTGCGCTCAGAATTTTCAGGTGTACGGGGCAGGCTTAAAACCTCTAGAGTGCAAGCTGGTGCAAGCTCTTCAAGTGATTCTTCAATCTAGTTCATCCAGCAAGAGAAGTTATGCCATGATTTCATACATGGACGAATCTGTAAGGTGAAAGCAATAACATGTTACCTGCTCAAGAAGGGGCATCTTCTCTAAAGATGGTTTTTTCCTCAAAAGATATTGAGCACATGCTAGAGCCTCAAAGCCAAGAGATACTTTACTTTTTTCAAAGCTAGCTTTTGCAATGGAGCACTACAGGAAAATGCATGGAATTATTCCAAATTGCCAAAGATGTACATAATAAACACTGTACCAAGCAGCTTTTATCACTTTAATCATGCATAGTACTTACTTCAGCTAGTGCCATTGCAAGAAGTACATCGTGAGCATATGGCTTAGAATCAGGACGTCGTAGAGCTGCCTGACCAATGTCCAAAACCAGCTTCTCTTCCCCAACCTGCAAACAATACTGGCATGTGGTATCATACACTGGCAATAAACAAACAAGCCAGTACATGATGATAAGACAAGCACATTCAACAGTAAAGAACATAGACCACTAGGACTCTCCATGCTTGAGACTTTAAATCTCACAAACAGCAAACTGATCATCAATCACATTTAAGAATTTTACACCTACCTAGTCCGAAAGATGGGTATAATTGAATTATATATGCTCCTTACAATAATACTACAGATATTCACCATGGAGATTTCATAATTTTGTTCAAGAAGGCATAGATAAATCTGAAACAGCCTGCAACTTTTCAAACTGCCTCCATAAGAAAAATAAGAAACACAGTCGATGTTCAACTAAATATTTCCTGTTCTGCTAATCTTCAGAGAACAGGGCATGCCCATGATATTGACTATCCCATGTGATACAGATGTGAAACATTTCAGTACATGGTTATAAGACAAGCACATTCAACTGTGTCGAACAGAGGCTACTAGGATTCTCCATGCTTGAGCCCTTAAAACATCAAAGTGATCATCGATCACATTTCAGTATTTCACACCTATCTAGTCCAAAAGATGGGCATTATATTCAGTATCTACATGCTCCTTACAATAAATACTACAGATATTGACATACATTTCAGTATTTTACACCTACCTAGTCCAAGGGATGGAGATTATTCAGTATCTACATGCTCTTTATAATAATACTACAGATATTGACCAACATTTCAGTAACCTAGTCCAAAGATGGGCATAATTCAATTTCTACATGCTCCTTACAATAAAAGTATAGATATTGACCATGGAGTTTGCATAATAGTGTTTTATTTTATTAGTCTTTCAAGAAAGCACAGATAAATCTTAAAACACCCTGTAACTTTTTAAACCGCCTTGATAGAAAAAACAAGAAACACTGTCAATGTTCAACTAAATATTGTGATGTTCTGGTGAACTTCAGAGAACAGGACACACCCATGACATTGACTATCCCATGCGATACAGATGTGAAAGGCCTAAACCAAGTTTGAATGGACCAAACTTGATAACTGCCCTTCATTTGTACACATGAATCTTTTGACCAGAAGAGGGGGTTCATGCAGCACATTACCTCCTGCAAGACACACAAGGCAGCAGGCAACCAGCTCCAGGGTATATGGAGAGAGGACCTGGGCGGAACCTTGGCCCTGGTGCTTCCTGCGTACTCCTGTTCGAAGAGAAGCTTGTCTCTCACGTCCAGCAGCAGAGCCTGACAGAAAACCAAACAAGCCGCACAGCGTTAAACACCGAGGTGCGAGCAAAACTGCACCCACGCAATTGCTGAACCGAATGAGCAACCTGTCTGCAGGCGGACACCTCCTCCGTGTACCCGTCTTCGATCTCCGACTTCCTCAGCTCGATGGCCGACTTGACGATCTCGTCCTTCTCGGCCTTCTCCGTGACGCCCAGGATCTGCACGGTCATTTGGACAGATGCGTCAGGACAGATGATCCAGCCGCTTTTGGGCTGGAGAATTAGGAACTCTCGGAACCCATCCGCGGCGGCAGTAGAGTCCAAGCCAAAGCGAGGGAGGCGTGCGGAAGAAACTGCATGCGCGAATTCAGTTTCCAACGGATGCGGGGGCGTTGAATTTTGACCGTAAAATCAACAGCTAGTTCGCCCGTAACGGCATGAGCGGATCGAGCGACCGGCGCGGCGCGGCGGCGGCGGGGCCGGCATTTCCGGGGAATTCGAACTCGGGCCAGACGGGCTCACCTGGTAGCACGTGACGGGGATCTCGACGGCGGGCGCGGCGGGGGCCTCCTGCCTGCCGCGCCCCTCGGCCGCAGACGCCGCGGTCACCGGCGCGGCGGCCCCCGCGACCCTCGCGCGCACCGCCGCCCCTCGCCGCGCGCCCGCCGCGTTGCCTGCGGAGGCATTGCCGCCCCGCCGCGCCGAGGAGGAGGAGGAGGAGGAGGAAGGGGCACCGCGCCGCGCCGAAGAGGAGGTGGAGGGGGACGGGGCGGCGACGGCGGAGGAGGGGTGGAGCAGCGCCGCGGCCGGCGTGGGCATGGCCATGGCCGGGGAGGGAGCGCGTGGGGCGTGGGGTGGGGGGTGGGGGGAGGGGAGCCCTAGCCGGCCCGCGTCTCCGGAGCGCGCGCCTCCATGCGCGGAGGGTGGGGGGTTTTGGGGGGGGGAGAATAAAGGGGGGTGGATGGAGAAAGCGTCAGCGGCAGCGGGCGTCGTCAAGGCCAAGCCAAGCCGGAGACCGGCGAGATGGATCGGGTTTTGCTTTGTTGTTTCTGTCTGCTGCGTGGACCTGGTTCACGAGCTGGTTGGTAGACGAGGTTTCAGTGCTTTGATGGCACGACAGGTGGGCCGCGCCGGCCGCTGACGCGTGGCCCATCCGAGTTCATTTTGCTTTCATGTGAAAACGAACACAATCGTATTGACAGTTTTTGTTTTTATTTGCTGAGGGGAAATCGTATTGACAATTTGCCAGGGACAAAATTAAGCCAAAGACATTTTCTTCTACTCTCGCTCGGTGGCTTATTTTGCATACTATGTGGGCCGCCTCATATTAGCTTCCCGCCCCGGCATGACCTGTGGCCTGCATGTAAACAGCAAGTGGCACGTAAATTTTGTACTCCGAACTCTGAATTTGAATCAGAGCTGAACGTTAGCTCTGAATCTTTCAGACTTCTTGCGTGAACCCAAGTCAAGTGTGAAGCTATATAGTACTCCCTCCGTCCCATAATACAAGAGCCTTATATTATGGGACAGAGAGAGTAGTAAGTATATATGTGTTTAAAAATATTTCAGGATCCAAGTTAATTCGAATCAGAGCTCAAAAATAAAGATCTTGCAACAAAGATTTTCTTTTTTACTGTTCCTCTTCCCCAACACATCCATATTTGGCTGCAAGAATCTAATAATATGGCCGACTTCTACGTGCGATTTGCTTCAGACGCTTCTGAGCCACAACTATTTTATCAGTACTTTCCATTATCATAGCGGCAACTGTATGACACAAGCTATTACGCTTACAGAACATTGGGACTGGGTTTAACTAAAAATGTTGAGAAATCCCTTATCTTAAACTGTAGCAGTGATTAGAGGACTTTGAGCGAAAAGCTCTTGTGTCTTTTTCATAAATGTCCACAGTTTCACTGAAAGTGGCATGTGATGAAATCCAAGTACAAATGCTATCTTTTTTCTTTTTTTTTTGAAAAGGAGGAAAACCCCAGGCCTCTGCATCAATCAATGATGCATGCAGACATAAGTACAAATGCTATTCTTATTTCTGCAATTTATTTCTTCAACATTTATGCATATTCATTTAGAGTAGATAATAAATTTCACTGCATGGAGGCAATTAATGTGCTGACAGTTGATAATAAAATACAACTCCAGAATTAATCCGAAAATTATAACAATTATCTACATGTATGGAGCAGAGATGAATGACTTGCAGATGACGCCATGATGAGCAATCGACGTGACGAGGACCAAGAGAAGGAGAAGAGCAGCAATTGGGGGATGGTCAAAGAGGAGAGCCTAGTGATAACACTATTGAGATTTATGGTGTGACTAAAAGGCTTCAAGGCCCACTAAGCCTAAGCAAAGCTCACACGCTGGGCTTCCTTCCTCGAAATCACTAATTGAGGAGCGCTCCCCGCAACGATTAGTCGGGGAGCGCCCCCGCAACGATTAGTCGGGGAGCGCTCCTCGCCCGCCAAGTGTCACGCGCGGAGCGCTCCTGAGACTTTTCCGATGCGCTCCACGCGTGACACTTGGCGCGCGCACGGCTTCTCCCGTGAATTCCAGTTTCCGGTTTCCCTTTGTGGTTTTTCTTTTTTTCACTTTAGTCCTTATACTTCTAATGTTTTGTAATACCTCTTGATCTGTTTTGAGATCTGTTTCTCTCTGTTGTGGGCGTTCCCTCGTCGCGCACTGTTCATTCTTTGCCGTCGTCTCCGTCCGCCGCCGCCGCTGCTCTTGTGTCGTGGTTACGGCGGCAGCTGTTCCGGCCGCCGCGCTTGTTGCCTGCTCTTACGGCGGTCCTTCTCTAGCGTCGAGCGTGCTTCCCCCTTGGCGATATCGTCGTTCCCTACTGGTTGCCTTCGTGGGTTCCCTCTTTCCCTTGTTCGTTTCTCTTTTTGTTCTCATTATATTTCCGGGATATGGAGATTTATGGGGTAGTTACGGGTGGGGACTACCAACACTATCAGATGTCAAGTTTCAACTGGGTTTTGTGGGATTAGTTCTTGATAACCATTGTGTTCCTTGCAGTTATGGACTGTCCTTTTTGCCGTATGCCTGGTGGCCCGTGTTCTTCTGTTGATTCTTCTGTAGATGGGTTCGGTGTGATCCTGGATCGGCGTTGTTGGAGGCGTGTTGTAAGAAAATCATTTTACAGTTACTCAATTTTTGGCACACACGCTTATTTCTTTTGGTGCTGCCCATGCTGTTTAGATTTTGATTATGATCCTTGTTTTGATTTGTTGTGCAGTATGTTCCGTGCAGTGTTAGAGCTCATCTTGCTCGTTACATCGAGGAGTGTAGGGCTTTAGCCATAAGGAGGGGTGACGAAGATACTGATCTTGCTCTTCAGTGCAATGAGGGTTATTTGTATGGTGTTCTGTTTAGTCATGGTTGTGTGAGGAGCAAATTCCATGGTCCTTCCTGGGAACGATTGGTCAGTGATTATGGTGTTCGTCCTCGTGATATAATGACCATTAGGCTTGAACATTATGGAACTTGGATTGGTATTGATTTTTATCGTGTTGGTCATGGAGATGCGTTGTCTCCTTTACCGTCTGTTGGTAAGGTTTATTTTTAAGGAAGTTTTTATCTTATTTTATTGTACATTTTGATTTTTCTGTTCCCTTGAGCCTGTGTAATTATATTTTGTAGCTCTACATGGTTTGAGCGACTCTGAGAAGGAACTTGTTGGGAGTTGTTATTACACCCGTGGTGTTTTTCTTAATTATCAGCAGATGTATTTCATGAGGTGTCAACTATTTGATGACGAGTACATAGCCTGCTGTCCTTTTGTTCACAGGATTGATTCAATGAATGTTAATGGTCATCATATGGTCAATTTTTTTTCCATTTTTTCTTTGTTTCTGTTTATTTATTTATTTTTATTATGTCTTCTATTTATAGTTTTGAATTTTTATTCTATTTCTGATAGCTTGATGTTTTTTGTCAGGTTATTTCTGGTATTGTTGTGAGGAGTTTGAAGGAGTTTGTGACTTTTTCTAGAACTGGCGTTTTAACTCTTGAAGTTACTCTGTAATCTGGTGATGATGATATATATGTGAGCACTTCTTGCTCCTACTTCATTGGTTTGGGTAATAGAATGGTGTTCAAACAGGAAGGTTTCAGTGATTTTCTCCAGACATCGTCTATTGAAGTAAACAGCTTGGTGCTAATAACTTTCAAACAGCGTGTTGGGAGGCTTGTTGTTATCTTCAATCTTCTGCCGTAGTGATGTTAGTTATAGCCTTTGAACAGAATGGATTTTGTTTAAAAATCTATGCTATATAAGAGGCTTGGCTGTGCATCTCTTTTAAAGATGTTTTTTTGGACGTATGTTATTTAATTGTGGTCATAGTTATAAATACAGTAGAGGCACGTGTGTTGTTTACTCTGAGGCATGGCCGTGCATCTCTTTTTAGTGAGAGGCACCTGGATTTAGCAAACGGAGGCACGGAATTGAAGACAGAACAGGCACGGTTGTGTGGAGGCACGTGGAGTTACTATGGGTTTCATGTGAGGCACGTGGTTTGAGCAAACAGAGGCATCGAATTGCAGTCAGTACATGCACGGTTGTTTGGAACACGGGTATACTAAGAGGAACGTATGTGCAATACCAAAGTTACACGGGCGATGAAGCGTGCCGAACACGCAGAGATACTGTGGGTTTCATGCGAGAGACACGTGTGTGTGTAGCATGTAGAGTTACAGTGGGTTTCATGTGAGGCACGTGGATTGAGGAAATGGAGGCACGTAATTGAAGTCAGTACATGCACGGTTGTGCGGAGGCATGTGCGATCACTCGCGCGGGGCACGTAGAGTTACAATGGGTTTCATGTGAGGCATGTGGATTGAGAAAATGGAGGCACGTAGTTGAAGTCAGTACAGGCACGGTTGTGCGGAGGCATGTGCGATCACTCACGCGGAGCACGTAGAGTTACAGTGGGTTTCATGTGAGGCACGTGGATTGAGGAAATGGAGGCACGTAGTTGAAGTCAGTACAGGCACGGTTGTGCGGAGGCACGTGCGATCACTCGCGTCGAGCATGTAGAGTTACAGTGGGTTTGATGTGAGGCACGTCGATCGAGCAAACGGAGGCACTGAAGTGCAGTCAGTTCAGGCACGGTTGTGTTGATGCACGGTTTTGAACCCTCTTGCTGCTGTCATGTGTCTAGAGGCACGAATGTATGGCAGCAAAGGCATCGGTTCGAATATTTGGTTAGAGAGGCTCGGTTGTGGATGCACAGGTGTGAAGTCTCTAAGGTCATGGGTGCATGGCACCAAAGGCATCGGTTGAGTTGACACTTAGAGAGCCACGGTTGTACATGGTTCAGTTGGACACGGTAGCGTAGTTTTGTGGCATCGTGGAGGACTGGTGTACGGAGAGGAACCTGTGAATGGACGGTGTGGTCAAAGTAACAAAGTTCTTGTCCCTTGCGTCTGTGTACCGAATGTTCTTCTGCAATATTTATGAATTGTTTATGCCAATGTTGATTAAGCATTCTACTGAAAGTTTGCAACGATACCATCACATATTCTTGTAAATGCATGATGCATCTTGTAAAGGTTGGGTATGAAAATTATAATACTATGTCGTGCGACATATCTCTCGTTCTATAGTCATGGATACAATATATGCTTGCTCAATATTGGGACATAACTTACTAATTACATTTAGACACGCACACCACTGTGTTCAAAGTTCAGACGTAAAATAGTAATACAATACAGACATCATCTTTGAGCAACAACAAACATATTTACAACATGGGTTCATTCAACCTCAATTATCATAATAGTTGGTGCCACGCACCTGATCACTTGATCACGGCAGATCAATCAATCACCGCATGATCCATTTTCTCGCAATTTACCAACCACTACTTCCCTTCCGGCGCTTCCAGCCGCTGGAAGATCCCTCGTCTTTGTTCTTACGCGGGCGGAGTCTTTCTTTCACTGGTTGTTGGTGGAGGTGGCGTAGCCCGTTCTTAATGATTAGGATTCTACTGTACAACTCGTAGCTAACATACCCGTCCTTTGCTGCGTACTCAAGGTGTATCGGGGAAAGCGGCTTCCACTCCCAGAACTGGTGCTTCTCCTTTGGGAATGATTTCTTCATGTTCTTGTATGAGGGGTCGATGATGGCTGCTGCAAGGTCAGCCATGGAGTCCCTTTCTCCACCACCCTTGATGTAGAATAGCCTCTGGATGTTGACGTGGTGCTCGTCTGGAATTCTGATGCATGCACAGGCAAGCATGGTCTTATCGTTCCTGGTGTCAACGCTGGTGAAAGTTACCACTTTCCGTTGAAGGAAGTCAACTAACGCCTGGGAGCGCTCGGACCTGCAGTAGTGGTATACAAGCACATGCTCGCGCATGGAAAGTTGGACGACGGCGATCCCTTGTCGTACGTAACTGCTCTTACGTGTGTACTCGAGGTCGAGGCCGACGAACTTGTTCTTCTCCTCCTTTAGCCATTCCTCGTACTTTTTGATGATCCGCTCCACGGTCCTTGGGTCGTTGGTGTACACCACCTCCAGCACGGTTGTACCGTGGGTAGTGATGTGCTCGGTGAATGTTGTTAGTTTCCCGTCGTCCATGGCTGGAGGTGTGCGGTGGTGAACTGTGTCCGGCAAGAAACTTTCGAGGAAGAGGATGCAAATGGAGTCGGAAAAGTGAAAGGGATCTTTTGTCATGCAAAAAGGGAAACCGCCAAAGAGCAGTTTCTAGTCACCCGGCGGTTCCAGGCGTAGATTTTCGAAAACAATCGTTTGTTTTATCTGTTTTTTAAAAGATTTTCACTTATCTCGTTCTTTCAATTTTTTTATTCGTTGCGTGCCGCGTGCGTGATCCATATGTGCGTATTCCATTTTTGGCTGTGAAAGTAGTCGTGTGAACGGTAGAACACTCAGCAGATGCATGGTCATGCCTTTGTTGTGAAAACGTTTTTTTCAATTAACAATCTTCCTTGGTCAGGGAGGCACTGTTGTTATGTTATTCGGTGCACAACTGTGTGTTCATGAACAGTTGGTGAAGTAAACATAATTTGCACTTGAAAATGGAGTCATGTTTGGTTTTAAATTGAGATATGTTTCAGTAGATTGTTTGAATAAGTTTGATAACATGGCATTGCTGTATGTTTTGGATCAAAAACTGAATGTTGTTTTGTTTGATTTTTGAAACTTTTCAAAGGATTATAACTATATTTTTTCGAATGAATCATTCTGATAGTTCAAACAACATTTGTTGCAAAGCATCATTCTGATGTTTGAAACTGTGAGTAGAGGGTCCGTAAGAGCTACATAAGTTTCAAAAGATCATTCGGATAGTTCAAGCAAGCACATGGTCCATAATAGTTACATTATTGTACCATCCTAACTAGCAAACTTATTTTAAATAAACCAGTGTTTTGCTCCTGGGAGGCATCATCTTGAAATGAGCGTTGAACAACCTAGGAGATACACTATGCTTCCATTTTAGGTGCAGGTTCTGACGGAATCTACAAAATGCGTTGAATGATGATGGACACAGAACGGTCATGGCGCTCTTTGAAAGTGATTAGAACAACGTTCTTTTCAACAAAGGATGTAGCTGATATGAAGTCTTTGAAAGAAGACTTTTCTATTACCATCCTGCCGTCGTTTTTGCAGATGTAGTACGACGAAGGAGTGATGACATGGGTAGGTTCATCAGGAGCTTCAAGGGTCACCGTGCCATTGGTTGGCATGTCCACCCATCTCTTCAGTGTCGAGACAACGCTCCTCGGAATTTTCTAGAAGAAATCGAAATTAAATGGAAATTAAAACCGTTGAATTGCCACTTGGACAATACATAAAAGAATGGCTGAATACGGTGAGTGCGCAAACATTAAGAAATTCTAAATTGAAAGTAATATAATTCCTGGCATGTTCAGGTTTGTGTGTAAACAGATGAAACAACATATTAAAAGAACAACAAAAGTTTTGTTGTTTTAGGTTTGAATAAATAGGTTCTTTATAATTTTACATATAAGCAAGATTTCGTCAATATTGTTTATATTATATATGAGCAAAATACTTTGGTATTTTAACAAGGACAGATGTAACCAACCATGACGCATTCTTTGGTGTTAGTGGGAGTCAAGACGTGTACAAATGGACGGCAACGGATGAAAGTATCTCCGAAAAGGCGTTGTAGAAAGAATCGTGTCTGGTTGTAGGTAAGCTCAATATCCTTAGAGTAGACACAGCAGCGAACATGGTCGAAATCGTCAGAAGAAAGGTCATCGAGAGCTAGAAAAAGAACAAGATTTGAAAGTTAGATAAAGTTTTATGTAATACGGGTTAATATTATTCAGTTCGATGCATGCATATCAAAATACAGCCAAAGAAGATAAGTTTGTAATATTAAATACGTACCAACATGGGGTAATGGAAGCATCCTTTTGTCATTGCGATATGTTTGTATTTCAAGATTGAGACCCTCGTGTGGTAGTTCAAATTCTATGCGGTCTCCAGCACGAAGCTGATAATCATCCGCAAAGGTGTTCCACTCACCACCGCAGAACTTTGTCTAGTTCGCCCTATGCTTAAACAAAGCATTGTAAGACCTTCCTTTATGCGTAAGAAGGGTTGGCTCTACCTGCTCTTTACGCAATTTTCTTGCTTCTTCCTTCCTCTCGTTGATGTACTCAGTGAGAAAACCTCTGACGTTACAAGGTACATACTGTAAAAAATAGTAAAAATAACAACCTGTAAGTATAACTTTGAACCCGCGTGTTTTTAATGTTAAAAGTTTTCTTAATTTGTATATGAATTTTTGATAAGAATTATAGATAACAACATAATGGTATTATATATTAATGGATACAGATTTTTGGCATATGTTGACTAGTTTTAATTAGAACTGAAGATGCACTATAGTAATCAAGACATAGGCAGGCAAAACTAATGGACTATATTAATTAGGGCATAGGCAGGCAAACTAATGGAAAATGAAAACACAAGGCAGGTGCGAAGAAGTGACAGCAGGGGAACCTAGTGTAGGTGCAAGGCGGTATGAGTAATAGTGACGATTTCTAGTGTGTTGTAGGCAAATAATATGTTAGTGATGCTTACTAACCATGCGTCTCCAGCAATTTTCATCAAGAATAACCTCAAACTCCTGGAGAACTTCAGGGTGTGGTTCACAAGGGCCGCCTGGTTGGCGGCAGATAGGGCAAATCATACCTAAATAATTCAGAACAATTATGTTAAGAAAACAAGAATATGATAACAATTTAAAAACAAGCTTCAGCATTGAAGGTAGACAACGACTAGCTTGAACTATATTAGCCATATTAAAATATCCGTATGAATGCAGACAACAGCTACAAATTTACCAGAAATCTTCTCATCTACTCCTTCTAGAAAATCAGTATGACAGAGTTTAGAACACTTGTTTGGATTTTCTAATGGTTTTTATATTCCTTTAGAGAATGAAGTCGTTGTACCGGATCTGATGCTTCAATAACTATCAAATGAAAAACCAAATCATAAAACGTAAATATGGATCGGAGCATGCTGCTTACGCATATGATTTTTACCTGGGAGAGAAGAAGAATGAGGGTTGACGAACGAAGATTGGGGTAGGGGAAGCTTAGGGCAAGCACACACGGCTAGCAAATCTTCGAGAGAAGTACAGGGTAGGGGAAGCTTATGGCAAGCAAACATGGCTAGCAAATCTACGAGAGAAGTACGGCTTAGAAGTTAATCGAGGGACCCAATAAGAACTCTACAATAACTTGTTTGAAATGAGACTGTGTGCGGGAAAGAAGCACGAACCCTAGAAGTAGGTGGTCGGATAAGGCGGATGGGTTGTGATGGGAAGCTTAGGGCAAGCACCCACGACAAGCAATGTAGGAGAGAAGCATGGCTTGGAAATTAATCGATTGATTGGTGGGAAGAAGCACGAACCTTAGAAGCAGGCGATGGAGAAGAAGGATGAACCCTAGAAGCAGGCGACGGAGAAGGCAAATGAGTTGTGATGTGGTTGAGGGAGTCAGAGCTTATTGAAATATAAAGGAGATGGGAGAGAGCAAGAGTAGTAATGAGTGCTTCTTTTTTTAGTTTTTATTCTGCGAAATGGAATGAATGCTGGTTGTAGATGGTGTGCGTGCATTCCGAGGTGTTATGGGGACACGAGATGTTTGACTCATCCGGCTGTCTCCCATTATAGTTGTCCAGCTGTGCTGCCTCCCAGCGGAGTCTTTTACGTGCCTATCCTGCCTTACATATTTTTTGCGAGGCATGGTTATACATGCTGAAAAGCATACTCGTGCTTTTGTGTTTTAATTTTTTTAATCACATGTTTAATCAGGTTTAGTTGGGTGTGTTTTTAGGAGAGGAACGGTGATGATGTTATTAGATGCGCGGTCGTTGTAGCAAATTGACGGGAGGCATGATGGTTCCTATTTAGAGGCACTTTTGCATCTGGAATGGAGCCACGGTTCGTGACTCTGTTATTGCAAAAAAAATTCAATAGTCGTTGACCCAGGGAGCCACTGTTTTTATGTACGTTGGGTTCAGGCGGGAATATGTATGATAGCGCACAGTTATATGTATGTCAGAAGCATGGACGTGCTTTTGTTTTAGCAATGTTTTCGGTGGTACGTGCAGGCATATAGATGCAGGTCCATTGATATCACTGAGGTTTCTCTTTAAGCAAAGTGGAGGCACGCATGTGGCTTTTGTGCTGGCAGAACCGTGCTTTTAATTTGGTTCACTCCCCGTGTAGTATTTGTATGACAGGGTCATCTAGTTTGCCTCCTCTCATTGTTCTCTCGGTCAAAAGATGTGCTGGTGACCGATGGGATGGCTATTTATTGTTAGTATTCATTGTGGCAGATACCATGCTAGAGTTAACCTAGAGGCTCCTTGATTATAGTGTGGCAGCCATGACTTTTGAAGTGCATGGTTTCATAAGCTGCAGAAGCACAACCGTCCATTCACACCGTCGCCGATGCAATTTAATGGGCGCATGGTAACTGAGTCGTCTCTCCCAAAGGTTAAGTAGTGGTCTATTCTGGGAGGTTATCGCGTCTTATTCTCTCCAGAGAAGTGTAGGTAGCTCCCATCAACCTCGCCTCGTACGAGAAGCATAGTCAGACTCCATTGTCGTGTCACCGTCTTTTCCATGGATGACTTCAGGAACAATACTGCACGTCTCTTTATAGATGCCGATGGTAATACCAGGCTCGAGGTGTTGTACACCAACAAGCCCTACAAGGTGGAGGAGATTCTTTCTCTTTATGAGGAATGGCTGCGTGAGGACAGGTACAAGTTTGTTGGTCTTGATCTGGAGTACACACGAGAGGATTATTTTGATCGTAGTAGAAAAGTTGCCGTCATGCAACTGGCGATGCGCAAGCATGTTCTTGTCTATCACTTATGCAAGGCCAGGACGGAGTGCGCTCCTCTAAAAGATTTCCTTCGGAACAAAGGTATCGTTTCCGCTAGTGTCGACGTCAGGAACGATAGGGATGTTCTCGCAAACAGTTTCCTCAAAATCCCAATAGAGTGTCACATCGATCTTCAAGAGGACCTCATGATCAAAGGAGGCAATCTTAGGGATTCCATGGAAGATTTGGCAGGAGCCGTCATAAATAAATCTTACTTGAGTATGAAGTCGTCTTTTCCCAAGGGTCTGCATGACTACTGGGAATAGAAGCCGCTTTCCCTTGAACACCTGAAATATGCGGCAATTGTAAGTGAAAACTTCATTTTTTATGATTTTCTGTCTTTATATTTTTGTTTTACTACAACAATAGTACTTTTTCCTCTTTACGTATATCTTCATTCTCATCCATTTTTTGTTTTAGGATGGGTGAGGGAGTCCCGGATTAGGGGGTGTCTGGATAGCCGGACTATAACCTTTGGCCGGACTCCTGGACTATGAAGACACAAGATTGAATACTTCGTCCTGTGTCCGGATGGGACTTTCCTTGACGTGGAAGGCAAGCTTGGCGATACGGATATGTAGATCTCCTCCAATTGTAAGCGACTCTGTGTAACCCTAGCCCTCTCCAATGTCTATATAAACCGGAGGGTTTTAGTCCGTAGGACAAACAACAATCATACCATAGGCTAGCTTCTAGGGTTTAGCCTCTCTGATCTCGTGGTAGATCAACTCTTGTACTACCCATATCATCAATATTAATCAAGCAGGAGTAGGGTTTTACCTCCATCGAGAGGGCCTGAACCTGGCTAAAAACATAGTGTCCCTTGTCTCCTGTTACCATCCGCCTAGACGCACAGTTCGGGACCCCCTACCCGAGATCCGCCGGTTTTGACACCGACATTGGTGCTTTCATTGAGAGTTCCTCTGTGTCGTCATCTTTAGGCCCGATGGCTCCTCTGATCATCAACAACGATGCGGTCCAGGGTGAGACTTTTCTCCCCAGACAGATCTTCGTATTCGGCGGCTTTGCACTGCGGGCCAATTCGCTTGGCCATCTGGAGCAGATCGAAAGCTACGCCCCTGGCCATCAGGTCAGATTTGGAAGTTTGAACTACACGGCTGACGTCCGCGGAGACTTGATCTTTGACGGGCTCGAGCCACAGATGAGCGCGCCGCACTATCACGATGGGCATGATCTAGCTCTGCCGTCGAACAGTGCCCAGGAGGCCGCACCAGTGTCCGCTCCGACCCTTAGTTCGGAGCCGACTGCGCCAATCGAGGACGGGTGGTTGGACACCACCTTGGGGGCTGCAATCTCTACGGCGATCGAGCCAAATACCATCCTTGTCCTTTGCGAAGCTCATGACTCCAAGGTGCCTGACTCTTTTCCGGACTCCGAACCTTCCGCGCCCCTGCCGATCGAACCCGATTGGGGGCCGATCATGGAGTTCGCCGCCACGGACATCTTTCAGCACTCGCCCTTCGGCGACATTCTGAATTCACTAAAGTCTCTCTCTTTATCAGGAGAGCACTGGCCGGAGTATGGTCAGCGAGGATGGGATGCGGATGACAAAGAAATTCAAAGCCCACCCACGACCCACTTCGTAGCCACTGTCAATGATTTAACCGACTTGCTCGACTTCGACTCCGAAGACATCGACGGTATGAACAACGATGTAGGAGACGCACAGGAACCATCGCCTATAGGGCACTGGACAAACATCTCATCTCACGATGTATACATGGTGGACACACCTAAAAGAAACTACGACGAGGAACAAAAGGACGCAACGAGGGATCGTTCCCTCGAAAAGCAGTCAAGGCAGCGACGTAAGCGCCGCTCCAAACCCCACCTCGACAAAGACCCAGCCATAGAGCAGGGTGAACTGGCGGACGACGAACATGCCACCGAGCAACCGTCCGAACAGGGCAACTTGGGTAAACAAACCAAACAGCCCGTCTCTGGCGAAGATAACAGTCCGGACGACCTCACGCCGGACAAGTTGCTAGAGCAGAAGAACCTCCACAAAAGGCTCGTAGCCACTGCGCGTAGCCTGAAAAAGCAGAAGCAGAAGCTCAAAACAGCGGAAGATGCACTCAGAATTAGAAGGGGCAAAGTACTCAGCACCGCAGACAAATACGGCGACAGTCACCACACAAAGAGCTATCCAAAGCGAAAATTACTGACGGAATTTGATGAAGAGGCCTTAGAGCCCCCGCAATCAAAAAATAAGGAAACCACCAGGTCGGATAAACAACCTCATGGCCAACATAGAGTGGCAAATGGCGCCGCACACAAGCCGGCACACGATCCACACAAGGATTCGCATCAAAAAGACGGCCCAACCAGGTCTATCTACGGGCCAAGAAAGCAAGCTCTAGTAAGCAATGCAACGCAACAAGTATCCGAACATCACGACACACCCAAATATAGGGGTGCCACACACCCCCTATGTTTCACCGATGAGGTGCTGGCCCATGAATTTCCAGCGGGATTCAAGCCCGTAAACATCGAGGCATATGACGGAACAACAGACCCTGGAGTCTGGATTGAGGATTATATCCTCCACATACACATGGCTAGAGGAGATGACCTCCATGCCATAAAATACTTACCCCTCAAACTCAAAGGGCCAGCCCGGCATTGGCTTAAAAGCCTTCCCGAAAACACCATCGGAAGTTGGGAAGAGCTCGAGGATGCTTTTCGGGCAAATTTTCAAGAGACCTATGTTTGACCTCCGGATGCAGACGATCTAAGTCATATAACTCAACAACCCGGAGAGTCAGCTCGGAAACTCTGGAACAGATTTCTTACTAAAAAGAACCAGATAGTTGACTGTCTGGACACCGAAGCCTTAGTAGCTTTCAAACACAGCGTTCGAGACGAATGGCTCGCCAGACACCTCGGCCAAGAAAAGCCAAGAACAATGGCCGCATTAACAAGCCTCATGACCCGCTTTTGCGCAGGAGAGGATAGCTGGTTGGCAAGAAGCAGTACCAGCGACCCAAGTACATCCGAAGTTAGGGATGTAAACGGGAAACCGCGACGCAACAAGGACCAGCGCCGGACCAAGGGAAATAGCCCGAAGAGCACGACAGTCAATGCCGGATTCAAAAGCTCTCGGCAGAATCAGAAAAAGCGGCCCCTCAAGGATAACAGGGACGAGCTATCTAACCTAAACAAAATCTTGGACAAAACATGCCAAATCCACAGTACTACCGGGAAGCCTGCAAACCATACCCACAGAGATTGTTGGGTCTTCAAGCAATCCGGCAAACTCAACGCCAAACACAAGGGGCTCGGCACAACAAGCGAGAACGATGACGAACCCCACAAGCAGAGCACCGAAGAACAAAAGAAGTTCCCACAAGAAGTCAAAACAGTAAACTCACTTCACATGACAAAAGGGAAAAATAGAGTGGCGCCTAAAGAGATACGCGCCATACGGCCTGTCCTAGAGGAGTCCCGCCACTGGTTGCTAAAACCAATCACCTTCGACCATCAGGATTACTCTAGAAGTATTCGGAACACAGGCTGGACTGCCTTGATATTAGATCCGATAATTGACAGACTCCACTTTACACAAGTCCTAATGGACGGCGGCAGTGGTCTAAAGCTGCTATACCAGGACACCATCCGCAAAATGGGGATAAACCCAACAAAAATTCGTCATGGCAACACTTCCTTTCAAGGGGTAACGCCAGGCCCAGACACCCATTGTACGGGTTCTCTCCGGCTAGAAGTTATGTTCGGCTCCCCCGACAACTTCCATCGCGAAAAGCTAACCTTCCACATCGCCCCATTTACAAGTAGCTATCAAGCACTACTGGGACGCGAAGCTTTCGCCCACTTTAACGCAATACCGCATTATGCATCCCTTACGCTTAAAATGCCCGGTCCGCGAGGCATCATCTCATTAAAGGGAAATATCGAGTGTTCCTCAAGCGCGGAAGACTGTGCGGCTGCCTTGACAGCCACACACTAAACCAGCTTCACCAATCAAAGCACCTAAAAAGGTCGTTCAGACCCCGGACATGGCTAGACGAGTCCGGCGTAAGCACACAAGGGCTTACTAACTGCATACACCCATACAAGGGGCTCTGCGCGTTTACAACAAGAGACAATAAAGCTCAATTCTACCCATTTTCTGAATTATACTTTGTTTACTTAATTCAACATAAATTTTCGCACGATCTTTTTCAACTAAGTTCCTCTCTTTTACAGATGAACACCATGCTACGCCCGTCCAGGATACGGCACAACGGAGACACAGGCGCAGACGTGCAGTAGGGACCCGTTCCAAGGATTCTTTTCAGATTAAGACCCTGCGTAAACCTTTTTTACTGTCTCTTGTTGATACACATCCCCCGGTTTCTTGTTATAACCGAGGAGGAGGCTGGCGTCTTGGCATGTGGCCACGTTAGAATTTTGCGTGTACCTGGACACCAGGGGCTTCTTACCAAGGGCGTTGTTCAGCCCGTTTCCATAAAGACCGAATACCTTAGGGAGTGTTCGACGTCGCGAGTTTGGCCTTATATGCATCGGCTTCGAATCATGTCTTTGGTCAAATGTTGGGTTTTCCCGGCTCCTGTGTTTTGCTGCCTTACGTTCCACTCTATCGGCTAAGGCGGCACCAGGAGAACTACTGCGATTGTGCCCTGGTTCGGCCAGGCGAGCACCTCAGTAGAGAAAGCCGAAAACTGACTGTCATGATATAACGTGAAACTGGTCAACCAATCGATGACCCGCCGGAATCTTTAGGATTCCTCCGCATTAACGAAGGGCCGTTTCCCGACCAGGCACACACGCGCCCCGAATTCGGGTGAGCACGGTGCCCCTAGGGGCTATATAGTAGCCCCACTGTCAAACTCCTATGGCTAAGTGAAAGTGATAAAGCATTATAGTCCGGTTGCCTCATTCGCTGTGCTACCACCTCCTTAATAGGACCAAGACGTTGGATCAAGTGTGAAAATGCGCCTTCTGCGAACACTTATATGCATGGGGGCTGAAGCCGAAGACTGCCATCTTTCAGGTTATATACACATATACATTAACTGCCGCACAAGAGGTATTCTAATTCTTGAAGGCACAAGTATAAAAAGCTTTTATATTCCATCAAATTTTTTTTTCCAATAATACATGTTATTTGAACATAACATCCTTCGAGCACTGTGTCTCTATTAAACGAGCGCCCTGCAGAACTTCCTGAAAATAGTGCTCGGCGGGTACTCGGCTCTCGTCTGAATCCTGGGATGCAACAATAGTGGCCTTCATCTCCGCCCAGTATGTCTTGACACAGGCAAGAGCCATCTGCGCACCCTCTATGCACGCTGACATCTTCATTGCATTAATTTGCGACACTGCACCGAGGAACTGCTGCACCAAGCTAAAATAACTCTTCGGCTCGGGCCTTTTCGGCCACAGATGACTCACGACATACTTCATGGCGAGTCCGGATAATCTATTCAGCTCCGCCCATGCGGCCAAACGATCGGTTAATGGAAGTGGGCGCTCTGGATTATGGAAGTGCGACCAAAAAAGCCTTTCCACTTCATGGTCATTTTGATCGCTGAAGTGTTCAGCCGCGTCCACGACACTCGCCACCAAGTCCAGATAATTGTTCGCCGCACTCCACTTCCGGTCCAACGGAGCATACTTAGGATCCCCAAACTTCATCCGCAGCATAAAGGGCTTCCAGCCGTGATATCTCTGGCCTGACGTAGCTCCTCCTTCATAGCTCTCATCGCAGAGCGAGTATCCTTGGCCTCGGTAGTGACCTTCTCTAGGTCCTTCTGTGCCACCCGATCTTCTTTTTCAAGAAGCTTGCAGCGGTCGGCAGCATTCTTCAACTTTACAGCCATCTCGGCCATTTCCTTCTTGCTTTGGCAGTGAGCAGCCTATTCGGCTTTCAGCTCTTCAGCCACCTTTAAGGCAGCCGCATCGCTTTTCCTGGACTGCTCCTTGGCTCGGGGAAGTTCCGCCCGAAGGTTCTCCATGGCAGCGGCACCATCTGCATCAAGCACACATGTTGTAAGGTACGGGCATCAAGCTCCTCTTACCAGGTGTCTTCGGAGAAATTACATACGTTGTGCCTCGTCCAGCCGCTTGTTGACAAGCGCGATGTCGGCATCTGCCACGACAAGTTGCCACTTTAGCTCGGCAAATTCATCAGTCCGGCTAGCCACCGAACAATTCGCCACCTACATAGGAAAGGCGACATATTATACCTGGGATTATGATCCTCGGCGCGCCGTCATTTTTGACAATGCACAGAGTCTCAGGGGCTACTATCTATACAAGGCGCATTTTATATATGCGGATCTGTCAAAAGGTACATCATTTCGCGTACCTCAAAGCCTGTCAGTAAACTCCTGACGGCCTCGTACAACCCGCTCTCCGCGGATGAAATCCTTCCAATCACCGTATCCATCAACGCACGATGTTCTTCTGAGATAGACGCTCGCCCGAGCAGATCCTTCAGCCCCTCCGACCGTGCACCAGACGGTGCCGGACTTGTCCGATGGCCTTTTTCAAAGGCCGGACATGGAGGGCCTTGGGGGGCCATACGACTGCCTTCTGGCCCTGCCGGATTCGGAGAAACCCTCCGTGACGACACCTCAGGGTCGCCCGCCTCGCAAGGCAGTACGGCAGGGGGAGGTGTTCCGCTCTCCATCATCTCCGGACGAAGATCCCCTGAGGATGAGCTCTGCCGAGAAGGGCTGAGATCCGAACTACAAGGTAAAACTACGGTTATCTTCCTCAGAAATAGAATAGGGATGTCTCTCATTTAAAACCCCCCTATTTACTTACGGCTCGGTGGAGAGCTGATCCCCTTGAGGGTGCAATGCAACCGGGGCACCCCCCAGCGCCGGACCCTTTGACAAAGATTTCTTCCCCCGCTTTGAGACCATGGCCTCTGGGTCGTCAGAGGCGGTCCTCTTCTTCCCCTGGTTAGAGGAATTCTCGATTCCTCCTTTCCCGACAGCCTCCTTCAGGGAGGCGGTAGCTTCCTTGCTCCCCTCTTCGCCTTTTTTCAAAGGCAGAACATCTAGCATCCTGGTTAACACGGGATTCGGCGTAGTCTCAGGGAGGGGGGCCGGACACCTGATTAGCTTTGCTTTCGCTATCCACTCCTGTTTAAGGGACAACTCTTTCAAGGGCAATTTTATGATAAATATACGAATAGCGTGTCCGGGTACAGGGCTACTTACTTGAGTGTCTGGGTGATTGCAGCTCAGACCCGCGTCCTCGGACGAGTCCGGACACATTGCTTGTGATCCGAAGAACAATTTATACATCTCCATGGGCGTCGCACCCACAAAATGTTGGAGGGCTCGTGGTCCTTCCGGATTAAACTCCCACAGGCGGAGGGGGCGATGTTTGCAGGGCAGGATGCGGTGAATCAACATAACCTGCGTCTCTACGGCCAGATTGATATCTCTTGCTAGAAGATCTCGAATGCGGCCCTGCAACAAGGGCACGTCCTTGGACGGCCCCCAGTTAAGCCCTTTATTGACCCATGACGCTAGTTGTGGTGGGGGACCCGAGCGAAAGGCAGGTGGCGCCACCCATGTGGTGCCCCTGGGGGCTGTGATATAAAACCACTCTCGTTGCCATAAGCCGAATTCCTCTTGAAAAGAGCCCTCGGGCCATGGAGCGTCAGCAATCTTGCTTATAACAGCACCTCCGCACTCTGCGTGCTGCCCATCGATCATCTTTGGCTCTACTTGGAAGGTCCTAAGCCACAAACCGAAGTGAGGAGTAATATGGAGGAAGGCCTCACACAGGACAATGAACGATGAGATATGGAGGATGGACTCCGGAGCTAAGTTGTGAAATTCCAACCCGTAATAAAACACGAGCCCCCTCACGAAGGGGTCAATCGGGAAGCCTAGCCCCCGAAGGAAGTGAGACACGAACACCACGCTCTCACCAGGCTTGGGAGTGGGAATAACCTGTCCTTGAGCAGGCAGCCTATGCAAGATTTCGCCGGTTAGATACCTGGCATCTCTTAGCTTTAGCACATCTTCTTCCGTAACGGAGGAAAGCATCCACCGGCCTTGAAGGTCGGAGCCGGACATCATCGGAGGTCCGAAGCGCCTGAATCTGGAGCTTTGGGTGTTGGAACTCAAGGTGAGAGGCAGATTTGATTGAGATTGAAAGAAAGGAGTCGAGCCTTGGTCTCTTTATAAAGAGGTTGAATACCAAGAGCCCTCCCCGTGACCATTTGGGACTCGCCTTCGATTGAAGAAATATACCAACATGCACGGTTGGGTTACCCATGCCCGTATTGATGAGAATCCCGGAATAAGGGGACACTATCTTTGCTTCGACAAGACGTGCCAAGGAAACCACCTCGCTAAACGCGCTGAGGTGGGACAGTAAAATGATTCGAATAAAGGCTTGGCCGTGGCGTGATGTCATGCTGCGGAATACGTCAGATTTGTACAAATATTATTCTCTCTACGGTGGTATGTGGAACTTATTTTGCAGAGCCGGACACTATCCTTGTGTTCAAAATCTTCTATGAAGTGTTCGGAGGAGGAAGCCGCCTTGCAATGCCGAAGACAATCTGCGCGCCAGACTCGTCGTCATTGAAGCCTGGTTCAGGGGCTACTGAGGGAGTCCCGGATTAGGGGGTGTCCGGATAGCCGGACTATAACCTTTGGCCAGACTCCTGGACTATGAAGATACAAGATTGAATACTTCGTCCCGTGTCCGGATGGGACTTTCCTTGGCGTGGAAGGCAAGCTTGGCGATACGGATATGTAGATCTCCTCCCATTGTAACCGACTCTGTGTAACCCTAGCCCTCTCCGGTGTCTATATAAACCAGAGGGTTTTAGTCCGTAGGACAAAGAACAATCATACCATAGGCTAGCTTCTAGGGTTTAGCCTCTCTGGTCTCGTGGTAGATCTACTCTTGTACTACCCATATCATCAATATTAATCAAGCAGGAGTAGGGTTTTACCTCCATCGAGAGGGCCCGAACCTGGGTAAAAACATCATGTCCCTTTTCTCCTGTTACCATCCGCCTAGACGCACAGTTCGGGACCCCCTACCTGAGATCCGCCGATTTTGACACCGACAATGGGTATGTGAGCTACGAGCTCTATCGGCGAGTTTTGTCGATGAAGGACATGATGCATCCCCGTTGTCTTCCCGACCGCATATGCCGTTGATGTTCCGGAGCAAAACTCCAACTGAGTAGCATGGTCATGGTGGACGTTTGTGTGGACGTTTCTATGAGGAATGGTCTCCTGGAAGATTTTCATTTCTTTTTTGTATAATTAATGAGTACTTTTAGTTTAATCCTATGGAGTACCGTTTTGTTATTCAGTATCATGTTTGGCTTGTCTCATGTTATTTGTAAATAATTTTTTTATGTTTTTTCATGTTACAAGTTCATTGTTAACATTTGCGCGAGTTCATGTACATTTAGGTAACCTGTTGAAGTGGCGCATATGTATTGGTTGGGAGAAGCGCGCTTTGTGTTTGGCTTATATTCAGTGTCGTTTGTTTGTGTTTGAATTGTTGTCTTTTACATGTTCGCACAAGAGAGCCACCTCTGCTAACGTACGAGGCAACATTTCAGTACCTTGTCTTTGTGTTCTTCGGGACCGTGCCTTTAGAAGCCCAACATCCGTTTCTGCGGAGGCTTCACTCCCCTGGCTTCTTTTTCGCTATTTCTGTACCTCACGTGACACACGTGATGTGTGTTTGTGCTGGTGTCACACGGCAGTTTCTCTTGAGACTGCACATCCGTGCCTCTTCCATCACTCTTTTGTGCGTCCAGCTGGTTTGTACCCGTGCCTCGAGAACTCCGAGAAGCCGCAATTGCGTGACTGTATATGCTTCAGTTCCGTGTCTCTTGTACGTGCATTTGCTTGTCTCAGGCGTCATGTTGGCTGTGACTCTATGTGCCTCTGGTGCAGACATCCGTCCATGACGTGACGCATATGTATTGTTTGGGAGAAGCGCGCTTTGTGTTTGGCTTATATTCAGCACCGTTTGGTTGTGTTTGTATTGTTGTGTTTTACACATTCGCACGAGAGCGGCATGTCTGCTAACGTATGAGGCAACATTTCAGTACCCTGTCTTTGTGTTCTTCGGGACCGTGCCTTTAGAAGGCCGGCATCCGTGTCTCTGGAGGCTTCACTCCCGTGGCTTCTTTTTCGCTATTCTGTACCTCACGCGACACACGCGATGTCTGTATGTGCTGGTGTCACACGACAGTTTCTCTTGAGACTACACAACAGTGCCTCTGCCACCACTCTATTGTGCATCCAGCTGGTTTGTACCTGTGCCTCGAGAACGCCATTTCTAAAGCCGTGCATGTGTGCCGAGAAGCTGCAATTCCGTGCGTGTATATGCTGCAGTTCTGTGCCTCCTGTGCGTGCATTCGTGTTACTCAGGGGACACACTAGCTGTGACTCTTCGTGCCTGTGGTGTCAGACGTCCGTCCGTGAGGGGATGCGGTGGCTGTTACTCGTCGTGCCTGTGCTTCTACACGCCTGTGCGTCTAGAGTCTTTAAAACTGTGGCTCTCCAACTTGTGTCGTTGATTTGCTTCAAGTATTGATGTATCTCACGTGATACATGCCATGACTCTCAAATAGAGTGTTGTCACCGGTGCCTCTTGGAGGTCTCTTTTTTGCATCTAGATGATTTGTATCCAGAGGATTTAGGTCGAGATTGGAAAACAAGATGGAAAAGATCACGTGGCTCGCAAAGCCGATGCACGTGCCTGTATAGGCTATGTTTCCGTGCCTTTGTTTCCTGCATTGACGTGTTTATGGCAAGTTTCTACCTGCATGTGTACATGCCTGTTGTGATACCGATCGTGCAAAAGTTGTACGCTCGTGCCTATGGAATAGACATGTATGTGCGTCTTGTGCCTGCATACCTGTGCCTCACGTGAAACTAGCCTTGACTCTCGAGGGACAGATGGTGTGAATCTAGCTAGATGAGGGACGAATGAGTTCTGGCCTTCGGATCTAAGGTGTACGGCATGCTGTTCGTTTGCTTCATTGGATTCTTCTGTCGGTGGTCTTTGTTCAAAGGAGGAATCGATGACCGATGTGGTGGCTGGTCGATGTGACTATTCAGTGTGTCAATTACCGTAAAATAAAGTTAGAGGCTCCTCGGTTTCTCCACGGTAACAATTATTTGTGCACAGACGTGACTTTAGGAAGTGCATGGTTCCATGAGGTTCGGAAGCACAACCGTCTATACACTCCTCCTAGTTCACACGTTAATCCGTATGGTAACCCAAACGTCCCTCGCCAAGGTTAAATACTGGCCGTGTTTGTGAGGTCTCCACGTCGTATTGTAGCCGCAGAACATCAAGCGGTTCCCACCCTCCTTACCACTCCCTAACCTTGTCGCAGGGTCTTAGGAGTCTCCATTGGCATCTTGCTACTCGCTGCCATGGATGACTTTTTGAACACCACAGAGTACCATCCGATAGTTGCAGATGGTAACACGAAGCTCGACGTGTGGTACACCAATGAGCCTGGCAAGGTGGTAGAGATCATTGCCTTGTATGAGGACTGGTTGCGCGATGAGAAGTACAAGTTTGTTGGTCTCGGCATGGAGTTCACACGAAAGGATTGGTATGGGCGTAGAAAAGTCGCCGTCATGCAACTGGCTATGCGGAATCATGTTTTGGTCTATCACTTCTGCAAGGCCAGGACGGAGTGCCCTGTCCTGAATGATTTCGTTGAGAATAGAGGTATAACTTTCTCTAGTGTGGGCGTCAGGAATATTAGAGATGCTCTTTTTCAAGATTTCATCAGAATTCCAAAAGGGTACCATGTCGACATCCAAGAGAAGTTCATGATAAAAGGCGGTCAAGAAAGGGATTCCATGGAAGACTTAGCAGGAGCCATCATTGACGAATCTTACTCCAAGCTGGAGTCCTCTTTTCCAGAACTTCTTCGTCACTACTGGGATTGGAAGCCACTTACCTTTGATCACCTGAAATATGGAGCTACTGTAAGTGAAGATTTCATTTTCGTTAGTTTCTGCCTTTGTTGCAAGAACAATACGTTTTTTTATTTTTTTGTACATTGATGTTTTCATTTGGTTTTCCTTTAGGAAGGGTATGTGAGCTATGAGCTGTACCGCCGGTTTATGTCGATGAGGGACATCCTTCATCGTCGCTGTCTTCCTGATGTCAAATGGCGAGGACATTTCTGAGGATTGTGTGATGAATTGGTTCTTTGATAGTTATTGTATTGGGTAATATTACATCGACTGATGAATTTGTAATTATGGTGGTTTTATTTTGAACCAGATGGAGTTGACTGGTTTGGGAATTTAAGTTTATTTTCGTTCCATCATGTTTTTCTTGACTTGGTGCCTTCAAGAATATTTTCCTCTATGATTTCTTGCTATTCGTTGGTATAAGATGAGATGTATTAAGAGGACCACTCAGATGTGCACTTTCGTGAATCTAGGCAGCGCACAGTCGTCTGCTCAGGAATGCATTGTTTTTGTTTTAGGCAAGGCATGCTCTGGTGTTATTAGTTTGCTAGTTGCTTCAGTTTTGCTCTCGATATGGTCACACTGACAGGTAGGGGCGTCACTTTCACTTTGTGTTTGTAGTGTGTTTGGCACGGTTGTTTTTATAAGGAATATACGGTTGTGGTTGTGTGCTAGGCAGTGCGTTATGTTAGTATGAGTCACTGTCATGGTTGTATGTTCTGTAATATTTCTATTTAGTCTGGCTAGTGAATTCACGTCTGTCTAGTTAGTGGAGGCATGTCCTATGTTATGTTGAGGCAGAGTTGTGTGTGTCGTTCGGAAATGCTTTCTCAACACGTTTGTTCGGAGAGGCACGTATACACTGTTATTCAAAGGCACGGTCGTGCCTTTCTTTCGAAACGTTTGCTTTCACTTACTTGCTGAGAGAGATTCGTTGGTGAAACTTGTGAGGTCACGGACCTTTTTTTGTTGAAGTCACGGTCGTGCTTCCATGACTCGTTGGCTTGGTAGAGGGACTGGTGTTAAGCTATCTAGGGGACGGTCCTGTGTTAACTAATGGCGCACTTGTGTGTGACAGGTTAGTTGTCCGTGTTAAGAGTGGCGTGTTCTACGTGGATAAGAGGCACGACAGTGCCTCTATGACCAGCATTACTGTAGGTGAGTCATTTAGCTCCTTTGTCAAATGTTTACAAATCGATAGTGTTTTTCCTCTGTGTTCCAATTGTTTCTTTTTTTTATGTCTAGTCGGAGTGAGTGGTGTTCTAGTACAAGGAATTGATGTCTTGAATATGATCTTTACAACTTTTCTAAAAAATATGATTCTTATTTTTGAAAAAATTCGATGTCAAGAATTTAAGACTTGACCATTTGAATGCACAACTGTGGTTAATGGGATCCATAGCAGATATCTTGGACCGACACAAAAATAGCTGAAACATTGTTGTGATTACACGAGTCGATATGGCTGAAACAATGTTCAGATGTCTCCATCTAAATTAAAGCACATCTAAGCAGTAGTCATCTTCTCCCAAATCTTCTTCTTTCGCGCCGGATGTTGTGTTTGTTGAGTACGATGCTCAGTGCCTCAAATACATGGCATGTGTTGTAGTTCGATGTCATCATTTTGTAAGTTGTTCTCTCATCGGTTTCACATGGATCTGCAAAACAAATAAGCGCACAAACTAATAAAATTTATTGTAAAACTTAATGTTTAGCTGGCTTGGATGAACATATGTTTATGTGTTGTCAATGAGAGTGAACTTACATTATTGATAAAAAATGAATTATTATTGAAATTAATGAGGGGCATCAAATGCATGGTGTAAATAGCACTGTCATCCCTGAAATCTGAGAGCATTATGTTATTGGTTAGTAGGTGGACAGTAGATATGGGATATGTTGTGGAACATAAAAATGCATGGTGTAAATGAGGTAGAGCTACAGTTAGAAGAAACTCACTCTCTGTCTGAGTTACATACACTCTGCACAGGTTTGACATGAAAGGAGGCCATTGTGTGAGGATAGTTGTTGTAAGCAGAATGATAAGCTCTCTTGAAGTTTTCGATGACAATGTCCGAGTGTTCCTTTATACCGTCGCAATTGATATAAGGACACAGAATTTCGAAGCGACGCATTGCAAGATTCACGATTATGAGGTAGATAAAATGTGGTTTCTTTCTCACAGGTATTAAGACCTAAAACAATTAACGGGAAGTTATATCATTGTAACAAGAAAATCTGGTAGAATTGAAGACGAACACTGGACAGATAGAGTGAGTAGGGTGAACTCACGATGTTGCATTTGTTTGGCAGCCTGAACCCAATAGTTTTTTCTGCAATTTGTTCCTTCAGTAGTTCAGTGCTTGCTTCTAGAACTTGAAATTTATCCTGCATTAAATTGAAGCTGCGTCACTCAGCGTGCTAGTAGTAGTAAATGTGGTTTGTTATTATTATTTATGAGAAGCAAGAACTTACAGAGGCGTCAATGTACATTATATGCTTGTGCACAGATGTTGGCGTTGGCGTTGCGTAGAATTGTTCTTTCATCAGCAACTCTGAGTAAGCATCGACCACGAATGAGTTGATATATCCGTATACCTTCATTGACAAACCTAAAGTTCGATGATCGGCCCAACGTCGGTCGACGTAGAATATCCTCTTGCTGCCAAAAAAGATAAATGCATTTTAAATCGTATGATTTTATTATTTAACGTTAGAGTTGATGAGTATTCAATTGCAATAGCAGAATAATCGAGCTGAAACTCTTTAATTTGAAAGCTTCAGGGCAGAATGCATTGCAGTAGTAAAAGAAAGGATCAAAACATTACTGTAAGAGGAAGAACTAATTCATTACCTATCATGTTGACTGATGCCTGGTGTACTGTCGACGATTGTTTCATACACTTCTTTCTCCTGCATTGTAGAATCTCTTATTTCCAAAGGTTGGCAGTGATCTTGATGGTCATTCCCTTGGTGAGTGAATCGAGTCTGTTCTAGCTGAGGATGATGTTGATGAGGTTGGAAGACATGACCACCGGAGTTCATTTGATCATTACTAAGTTGCAGATGACCCTCATTACAATTGTTGTTTCTTTGGACTATTAGGCCTTGTGGTTGGTGCTGCATGTGCAGTTGTAATGTTCTGACAGTTGGATCACCGGTTGAGCTCGAAGGAATATCTGTTGGAAAATGTTGCAGAGGATGGCCGGAATACTGCATGCTGTTGAACTGTTGTTGCAAGGCACTGTAACTTTGGCCACGAGACTCGCTTGTCCGTGGTTGCTGATGGTTCTGCTCTTGAGGTTGGCGTTGCTGGCACCGTGCAGTGCTGTTATTCTGAGCATCATTGTGTTGGGGGTAGTGGGCATTGTGGATAGGGGTTTGTTGGTTGTATTGTCTCTGACTTTGGTTGTTCATTGCATAAGGTGAGTGCTGGCTGCTGTTTGAGCTACCGTTATTCTGAGCACCAGGACGTCGGTAGTAGTTGTTTTTGAGAGTAGGAACTTGTTGGTAGTGTTGGGACAAAGCAGTTGCTGGCAAACTGTCGGACAAGACAGTTTGAGTTAAACCTGTGGAGTATGACGTATCAAAAGTCTGTGAGAGGTGGCTACCGCCTGGCATTGAGCCTGATCTGCTGGTCATATGTGGCTCTTCATAGTTAGAAAGGCAAGATCTGGATGATGAGGTTGAATTCTTGGTCAAGTGTGAGATAGTATCAGGTTGGCATTGTTGGGATGCTACTTGGTTATGAAAGGGTTGCTTCTTCTTTTCTTCAACGACTCTGTCAATTTGTTCATAGATAGATGGGTCAGACCATATTTCATCATCATCAATGAATCCAGCATCAAGGAGGCTTCTGTGGTTGTCAGGCCTGTAGAGACTGATTGGTTGCAGTTTCTGTTGAATTATGTGGAGGCTCCAGTATTCTAACTTTTTTCTTAGGAGGTGCCGTATTATTGTTTCCTGGATCTTCTGACTGCTGTAAGGACCTCTTGTGAGCTGCCATTTGTGTTTCCAGTTCTGGCGGATGTGCGGTTGTGGTAAGAGGGACGCTGTCTGTGGGATCAATACGTGGTTGTTTGGTACATTGTTCATGTTCTTCTGGAATGTTATTGTCTTCCGCATCGATAGATGTGGTAGTAATGATTGGAGCATCACTAGTGGATGGAAGTGCTTTTCTCGTATCCAGTACTGTGGCAGAACCGCTGTCAGAATCAGTGGTGACGGCTACTCTAGGAGCAAGGGAGGAAGTGGCTCTGGTGCGTTCAGTTTCAGCAATCGTCTTCTCATCTCTCAAAATTGAAACAAGATGGACCTTAGCTTCTTGCAGTGAAGAAGAACGTTGTTCAGTGACAATGTTTAACTTTTGTGCAGGTTGGGATACAGTGAGGCTCTTTGTGTTGGTTGAAGAATTTTTGTGAGCGCTATCAGAACCGCTGGACCGTTCAGTAGTTGGTGACGTTTTCCCAATGTGATGAACAGGTGCTCCAAGTGTATCCGTTGAGATTGGACCAGTCAGTAACTGTTTGTCAACCGCAGAGTGCGAGGTTGATGTTTCTGTTGCAGTATGTTTTGCTGTTTCCTCCAAGAGTTTTTCCAGTGTGCTTGTCAGAGAGTTGTGGTCTGCAGATCCTCCAGCAGAATTTGGGTTTCAATCCGTACAGAACACTCAGACGAATTTTCACCTGTCATTATGATTGCCTCACTCTCGATCATCTCAGACGTTGGCACGAAGGGCTCATGAACCGGCAAGCCATCAAGGCAGTTCTGCAGATGGTTATGCACTTTGTCCAGATGAATCTTGGCTTGTTCGTCAATGTCCTCTCTGTTGTGGTCTATCCTGTTCACCTCCAGTAGCAACTTAATCTGAGTTGATGATTTTAGCTGTGAAGATAGACGAATTTGGGACAGCTCTTTGTCGTATGGATTCTGGGAGTCTGGGTCAGGGGTATCGCAGCAACCCTTTAAATTTTCCAGGGAGTATGATGTGGCGTGAAGGACACTGGTTGAGCCACTGCTGGAAGAACTTTGACTGCTTGTCGTGCTAGAACTTGGAAGCGTAGAGTATGTTGAAGGGGCTGATGAAAAAGTTTCTTTTTCATTTGAGTTATCCTGTTGCAAGTTACAATAAACGCCGCGGTCTCCGGTCTTGGTTTCTTTTGCACTAAGATCCCTACCAAGTGAAAGGAGTTTCTCCAATTTCTGCTCGAGAACTGGTTGAAACCGAGAGAAAAGTTCTGTGTACATTTCATTGATAACTTTTGCAATTTTCACCTTGGCCTGTAATTGAAAATAAAACATCAGAAATTTTTAATACCGGAAATGAAAATTAGTTATTAGTACTGAAAATAAAAAATATCTTGTGAGCTACTGTATGTTCTGTCAAGAATTGCAGAATCACACATGATATGCTGCGGGGAAGCACGGGTAACAAGGTCCATGAATTCCTTGAAAGAGCACACCCGACGTATTGTATGAAGCATGGTTGATCTACCGCTGCAGGGAAGTAGTGCTATATTGAACACAAAATCACAGCTAAGGTAGTATAGGAAGCATTCCTATATTAAACACAAAGGCACGGCTAACGTCCTGTAGGAAGCACTCCTATGTTTAATACAAAAGTAGAGCTAACATACTATATAGGAAGCATTTTTATATTTAACACAAAAGCACAGCTAACGTACTATAGGAAGCACTTCTAGTTTTAGCACAAAAGCACAACTAAGGTACTATAGGAAGCACTTTTGTATTTAGCAGAAAAGCACAGTTAAGGTAGTACAGGAAGCACTTCTATATTAAACACAAAGGCACGACTAACGTCCTGTAGGAAGCACTCCTATGTTTAACATAAAATACTTCCTATATAGTACGTTAGCTGTGCCTTTGTTAAATATAGAAGTGCTTCCAAAAGTACGTTAACATAAAAGCACAGCTAACGTACTATAGGAAGCACTTCTAGTTTTAGCACAAAAGCACAGCTAAGGTACTATAGGAAGCACTTTTGTATTTAACACAAAAGCACAGCTAAGGTAGTATAGGAAGCACTTCTATATTAACACAAAGGCAGGGCTAACGTCCTGTAGGAAGCACTCTATGTTTAACACAAAAGCACAGCTAACGTACTATATAGGAAGCACTTTTTATATTTAACACAAAAGCACAACTAACGTACTATAGGAAGCACTTCTAGTTTTAGCACAAAAGCACAACTAAGGTACTATAGGTAAGCACTTTTGTATTTAACACAAAAGCACAGCTAAGGTAGTATAGAAGCACTTTTATATTTAACACAAAGGCACGGCTAACGTCCTGTAGGAAGCACTCCTATGTTTAACACAAAAGCACAGCTAACGTACTATATAGGAAGCACTTTTCATATTTAACACAAAAGCACAACTAACGTACTATAGGAAGCACTTCTAGTTTTAGCACAAAAGCACAGCTAAGGTACTATAGGAAGCACTTTTGTATTTAACAAAAAGCAGTATAGGAAGCACTTTTATATTTAACACAAAAGCACGCTAAGGTAGTTAGGAAGCACTTCTATATAAATACAAAAGCACGGCTAACGTCTTGTAGGAAGCACTTCTGGTTTTAACAGAAAAGCACAACTAACGTACTATAGGAAACTGTCTGGATGAGAACTCGTCCTATATGAAGCACTTCTAGTTTTAACACAAAAGCACAACTAACGTACTATAGAAACTGTCTGGATGAACAAATAGGACATGTATCTTTCGTAAAAACTTAGGGAGCATCATTTCAAACATAAAATCAGGTGCAGTAGCTGGATATCACTTACGGAACAAAGTTTTTCTTGAGGCACAAATTCTTCTATGTAGGATTCTAGTCTGGGACTCATTTGGAAAAATGGCGCCTGAAAGCCAGACGGTGGTTGGAAAGGCGTGCGCCTAATGTCTTTCAGCTACCATGCGGAAAAGGAAACAATTACAGTCAAGTCAAGTTAATACATTCCAGCTAAGTCCTTATGTTGAGTTGAAAACTTCGCCAAAGGAAATGATGAAAAGTTGACTCACCGTGTGTTTCCCAAAAATTCCGTCCTCTGTTGACAGGCTGTCTGTGTTAGCATAATTCTTTATGGCCTCTGTGTCCCACATGACAAGTCTTGCAGGAGTGTCAGGTTCCAGGTCCATAATCTTCGTATCCAGGTACTCAAAATACGTTATCTGCAAGTGGGGAAGAGGTAAAAATGAATCATGTTCTTGTAGCTGCTTGTGGGTATAAAGAAATGTACAAGTTAGTGAACGAACCACTGGAATCAGGAGGCAGCCACACAGGGCGCCTGCGAATCCTTTGTCCTTGAAGGTCTGGAGTGATGCCACCAGTTTCTCTGTGACAGCATTGGACCAATCATATGATGGTATGTTACTTGCTGGTCCTTCTAGAGCGGCTAAATAGTCGGGGCTAACGCAGTCATATGTCGTTGGGCATAGAAATACCGCTGTTGCAAACATCACGAAAACCCGTTGAAACACTTCTCCTGTCAGCTCTGGGGTTATGAGATCAGTTAACTCTCTGATGTTTGGAGCGTGCCCAGCACACCGAGTTTCAGACTTAACCTGACATCTGAAAGCTTCTGAGCATTTTCTTGGGATAACCTGCCCGCCAAGTGGAATTCCTAAGATCCGGTGCACTGTGTACGAGTTGATGAGGAATCTGTATCCACTAGGCAGTATGAAAGACCTGGAAGGGCAATCAAAATAGCGGACAAGCCAGCGAACGAAACACCTTGGAAGCTCGCGACAGCACAGATCTAGAAGGTATCCAAATCCAATATCTCTGACAAGCTGCTTTTGTGGTTCTGTTAGCTTTTCACAGACAGTAATGAATTTCTGGAAGCTAAGTTTTGTGCTGAACTCTTCTTCATATTCACCCATTGTAACTGCTCTGTGGACAAAGATAAGAAATGACCTTTAGCAAATGTATTGTTGAACCACATGCTTTTCTGCAGAAGCTTACATACAAACGCTGAGTCAGCAAAACAGAGACAAATATTTAAGGCGTGATTAAAAATGCAGCTAGAATGAGAGGCATTGATTTCCAAAGAAATTTCAACGACACACGCAAGATGCATGATAAAAAACACCTACTTCGAGGCAACAAGCTGCTTCTTTGCCCTGTACTCCTCAACAAGCTTTTTGTGCGCTGCACGTTTTAACTCGATCCTTAGTCTCTCTATTTCTAGCTGGTCATGAACCATGAAATCTTGGGTGACAATCTCTGTGCCATCGACAGACTGGGACTGAGTCTCCGACAGCTGTGGGGTGGAGTCCATCTCATCGAACTCTACATAAGAGGTCACGAGACATCATCGTTACCAGGTCAACTATGTAAGACAGTTGTTAGCAGTCCATGTGAGACCATCATCAACAGCTTGGTCCATGTAAGACGGTTTCTAACTCTGAGTTAGTAACTGCTTTGCAAAATGGGATGTAAGTCCTTTGGATCTCTGCTATAGATTGCGGATCTATACAGTCATTTGACCTGTGACCTCATGTTAGGGATCAGGATAGTGAATTTTGACTGCAGTTTCATTGAGCTCTGCAACTAATATAATATGTGGTCATGAGAGTGCTTAAGTTTTGCATGGTTGGAGATACAACTCAACTTAGCAAAACCACGACGCAAGCATGCAGTTGGTATGATTAAAGTGAGGTCAGCTGAGTCCTAATTTTAAATCCATAACCCTTCTGCTGTTAAGACGGCGCAACAGTTTGAGCACGGACTAGCTGAAGATAATTGGATCCGGAACCGATATTCAAATCGCGCCCGACATGCTGTGTTGCGCAGATGCAGTGTGTACGCAGCCAGCGGAATTGCTAGTACCGGTAATTTTTTTGTTCAAATGTTGTATCGGTGGCATAATCATGGTTATGATGCAATGGATTACCTGAATAGGAGATCCACAACGAGTGAGATGAAGGAGACCGATAAATTTTCAGTGACGAGCAAACTTTGCGGAGGGATCAGGATTGGCTTTCGTTTGGAGAGCTAGAATATGCCTCGCCTGTCGCCACCGATGCTAGATAGAGAGAGATCTGGAACTCATCTTGCGGATGACCCCACAACTTAGTCAAATACTTGGAGGAACTATTTGAGATCCCACATGTTAGTATGACTTCGAATTCCACCTACCACATTTTCTCACCCCTGATGGTGGTACTCGTCGTAGGACTCATATAAGGCCGACCCCACAAGTTAGTGAGAGACTTAGAGGAATTAGTAACTGAGAGCCCACTTGTCAGTCTCGTCGACGGTCGAGTGAAGTCGACCTACCACATCTCGTCACGCCTAAAAAACATGTGCATCTCTCATGCATCCCAAAACTCACCACACCTACCAGGTTATTCTTCTCCTGCACTCAAAAAATCGAAGTAGCCTCTCTCTTTCCTTCTCTCTCTCTCCATCTCTCTTTCTCTTTTCTCTCTCTCCTAGATTCAAAACCATTGAAGGAGATCGCTGACAAACTGCAGGGGAGCAGATCACCCCACAGTTTAGAAAGGCGTGAGTTCCGAACAATCAGCGCATACGATTCGGCAATCAAAGGTTAGTAGAAAATTTATCAACGCACCTTTGATTGGTGATTCCTGATACACGAGATTCAATTCATGGATGAATTTCTTGTGGTTGGGATTCATAGAATAAAACTGTTTAGTTTTACATTGTAGCTCTGATTTGAGTTTGTTTTTTTGTTTTGTGTACTCCCGTCCTTGTAATACGAGCTTGTTACTTTTGTTACGTTTGAATGGTTATCTTTGTGTTAAGTGTTGCACAAGCAAACTAGCATCAGAGGATCTTACTTTGCCTGAGGTTGTAGTTTAATTAAAAATTAATGTATGTATATTTTTATATATGTCAATTATATAGAAGTATAAATATATCTCTATTGCGTGGTAAGTGTAGTACGTTAGTAAGAAAGATTGAGATCGACTTTGAGAATTTTCAACACTGATGCTGCAGGTTTATAACTTTCGGGCAGATGTTCAGGAGTGCGTCATCTGGTCAGGACAACAGGGACGGTCGGTCTTTGAACGACATCGGCAAGGATTATGGGAGGCAGGTAATAGCAAGATAGATGAACATTAGGGTTTGGTCTTTTATTTCTGGGACGTTTGCTGTTAAGGTGCCACCACTAAGAACATCAATTAGTAGATCGTTAAGAACAACAAAAAATGATTAATATATCCTGGATGAATGCTGTAATATCTGTTTATCCTGTGAATCTACTCTGCAGTTGAGTATCGAGAGGTGGAAGAAAAAAAATCACTACAAAATGAGAAGAAGATCAAGGATGCAGATGCTGTCAAACACGCACATGCCATGCGGGCTGGAGTTATTGGAGTCAAGAGTGAGATACAAGTTCTTGGCAAACGTCCCAACCAGGAGCATGGTGTGCAGCAAACACTTGCGAAAAGGAGCATTCTAAGCAGCAGAGACTCCACTAAGCACATTGCGCAGGTAACGACGAAAACTTCAAACGCTGGTTTTGAACGTACGTGGAAGTTTTACGTGCTAATTATTCGTAATACTCACATGTGCCTCTCCTCTAATTATTTTTTGCTTTCAAGACACAGTTGTCCACAAAGGTGCAGAGCGGGTGTTGTGATGCCCCAGCGTTTGAAGGCGGTCATAATGAAGAGGTACAGGGTAACAGAATTTGCCTTGATGCAAGCAGAAGGATCATTGGCAACAAAAGCATCAGTGTTCAAGGATTCGGTACGGACTACACAAGCAAGAAGAGTCCAACGACAAAATCATACATAGGAGGAATAAACTTTACTGTTCAGCAGCACCAGAAAGCAATACAAGTGCCAGCAAATACGAACGTGCAACAACATTTAAAGCAAATGTATATTTTTTTGTGAGCAAATTTTTTCTTTGTTTTCGTCTGGTATATTTAAATTGTAGTATCTTGCACACGCAAGTGTACGAGCAAGGAAGCAAGTATCGTGGTAGTCCACGAATCGATGAAAACATAAGGCAAGGTCCTTTGAAAGGATCACCTGTGGCGTTTAACATGAGGGGTCCTTCGAAAGGATCCCTGATGGCATTCAGAATAATCAGCGAAATTACCAATGCACGGAGGTTGTCGCCAAGATTTGCTACACAAGAGAGGCATGGGAAAACAAAGGTGACGTCAGAACTATGCTTTTTCAAACCAACGCACAAACAGTTTTATGGAAGAACAGGGTAAAGTGCAAAACAGGAGGACGGCTGTCCGTCCAGTGCGGCTGTATATGCAGTTGTTCTATTGTATAGGATGTTGTTGTGCCTCTCCGGTTGTATGGTGTAAGCAGAAGCACATCTGTGCCTCTTTGTCCAGATGTGTGTGTAGCATGGTCACGTTCGTGCTGCTGGGTGTAATGTGAACAGTGCCTCTGGTGCACTGCTTATTAGAAAAAAAATGCATATGCTGCTCTCGATATCTAATTCTATTTCGTTCTATGTGTTCAGGATTTGACGGAGGGGATAACAGATGAGGCAAAGAAATATCATAGTTCTCCATCCATTTCGAAAGGAAGGCAGCGTTCAGAGCAGCAAGTAGCATACAACACCAGCACGGATTGCATGGTAGAAGCAGCGCAGTCTCTTGGTTGGACGAGTGCCAGAGAAACAGGGAGCAGCATTGCATAATGCCACATTGGAGAGGCAGAGTCATTTATGGATTTGACCGTGTCATGCAGAAACGATGCTGGTGCGTGTGACAAACAACAGAGCAGCAGCAGCTCCGCTGTAAGTGGATCTGTGGCTGGCGATGAAACTGATGCCATGAGAAGTGAATGCGATCAGATGAATGAAGACACGGTAGACAGAATCACCATGGCGCCGCCGACCATTGTAGAGAAAGAAATGGACGACATGTTCAAAGAAGGCATATACCCAACGATTCAGGAGGTCACCGAAGCACTCGAACCAGAGGGTGGTATGGTATTTGGATCATTGGATGAGTGCTTTTTCTTCTTCTGCAGATATGCGAGAAAGGTTGGCTTTGCTGCCAAGCGATCAACGAGCAAAAGATCGACATATGATCAGCAGTTTGACAAGCAGGTGTTTCAGTGCACCAAGGAAGGGCAGAATAAAACAACTGAGAGACATGTTAAGGAGAGAAGGAGCAATTGCTTGATCCGGACAAGCTGCCCAGTCCAAATAACAGCCAAGAGGGATGCAGATAGGAGGAAATGGTATCTGAAGAATGTGCGCCTAGAGCACAACCACCAACTTCACCCATCAGATTGGATGTTGAAGTTCATGAGATGCTATAAGAAGATGAGACCTCAGGAGAAATTCTTTATACAAGTGCTGCAGAAGGCGAGGTTAGAACCGAGGAAGGTTATGCAGATTTTTACTGCCATGGGGACACCAAGGCAAGAAATTATGTTTGACACGATTGGCATAAGCAACATTGCATGCCGGGACAGGGCTGGAGAGCGCGTCACCGATATCAAGGACACCATGAAACTGTTTGCCGATATGCAGAGGCGGAAGCCGGGATTCCACCATGTGGAAGAGATGGAGAACAATGTAGTGCGGAGCCTGTTCTGGACAGACTCCTTGTGCAAGATGAATTATGAGCTATATGGAGATTTCATGTCTTTTGACACGACATTCTCTATGAATATATATGGCTTACCATTTGCACCAATTGTAGGTGTCGACAACCATGGGTCGACCGTCCTGTTTGGACTAGGCCTTTTGAAGGATGAGAAGATAGGGTCATTCAAGTGGCTCCTAAGCATGTTTGTCGAGGCAATGGGAGGTAAAGAGCCGAAATACATAATAACAGACCAGGACCAGGCGATGAAGACTGCAATAAAGGAAGCTCTTCCGAGAACGAGACATAGGTTCTGCTGGTGGCATATTAGGAAGAACCTGAAGGAAAATAACGCAGTAGTGTTTGCGCAGCACCCAAGGATGTGTGATGATTTATTTCGAATCGTCAAAAACTCACTGGATCAAGACGAGTTTGAGCGTGCTTGGAAAGCAGCAATTTCTGTGCACAAGGCGGAAGGCAACAAACACCTGAACACGCTATGGGAACTGCGAAATTTTTGGGTGCCGGCTTACTTCAAGGACTGCTTCTATCCTTTCTCGTCAACAACCACTCGAAGTGAGAGCACAAATTCGACGTGGAAGAATTACGTCGACCACAGGGACACTATAAAAAGTTTTGTTAATGCGTATCACATGATTCAGCAAAATTGCCTCGCCACGCTTGACAAGAAAAGACACCAAACAGAAGAGAAGGTGCCATCACTAGAGACGGGTTTTCCGATTGAAAGACAAGCAAGTCAAGTATACACCAATGAAATTTTCAGGAAATTCCAGCTGGAGCTACGGAACCGGACTTACTTCAAGTGCTCTAACCTGGCAAAGGGGAGGCAGTATTTAAAAAAAAAGATTACTAAGCCTGGAGAAAAGGTGTGGAAACCATATCCGGGCGAGGAATTTGGCAGGTCCGAGTTCAGGGTAGATGTGGATGAGCAAAAAGAAATATACAGTTGCAGCTACAAGAAAATGAGTAGGGATGGCATTTAGTGCTGCCATGTGCTTAAGTTGATGGACCAAACAGGCATGATCGATCAACTTCCAAAATCCTTTTTCATCCCCAGATGGACCAGGAATCTATCAGAGAGTCTGAAAGTTCTGTCTACAAGTCAAGGTGATAGCATGACCGCACAAGATGATGAAACCATGAGATTCGGCCTCGCTTACGCTAAGTTGTCGGATATCTGTTCAAATGCTTGCAGAAAAGAGAAGGCATATAGTGTTCTGCGTGAGTGTACGGTAGATATGAAAATAAAAGTCATGGCGGCACTTGCTGAGGAACCAGACACAGGAATTCTTGCCGAAACTCTCAAGAACCCTCCCATGAGTGGCTCAAAGGGCACGAAAAAAGGAGACCGAATCAAAGTTGGTTCTGAGAAGAAAGGAAAAGGCAACAAAGCCGCATCCAAGTGCGGCCATTGTCGAGCAAAGGGTCACAGGAAAACAAACTGCCCGGATAACCCAGAAGTACAGGAGAGGATGAGGATTGAAGAGGAGAAGAGGAAATCACAGCAGGAGAAGAGGGCAAGGTCAATGAAATGGCCGACAACACCGACAACACCATTGAGGACATCAAACGGCTCAGTACAATGCACTCCAAGCCCAGGAGGAAGACATCAGACGCCAGCAACTCCAACGACCCCACTGATAGCAGGGAGCATTTACCAAAGTCTTGCATCTACGCCAGAATCGAACATCACACAAGCCAGGCACACAATGCATGCAGGGAAGCCCGAGACAAGGCACGGAATCTGCGCAGTCCATTTTCAAAAAGGAAAGGTCTGAGTGGAGACTTTTTGGTACGGGAGAGCAGTACGAATAGAAAAATTAAAAGGTAGTAATGCAACCTAAACAGAACGTAAGCAAAAAATAGTGATGACCACAATCTTTCGCTTTGTTTTTATTTATGAATGTTAATATCACAGGCAAATAGGTTGAATAGGCACAAGGAACAACAAAGGGTTCTGAAGTGGTACAATAAGGCTTTTAAACACGGTCGTCTTCGATTATTACCAAGTTGCACCCACATGCGTCAGTATTTACAAAATAGGAGTGTTGACTATCTCAATTTGACAGATCCATTCAGATGTTCATGCTGAAGAATAGGTCTTGAGATGGTTGCTCATGTTCTTGGGAGTAACTTATTGTCTTGAAGTTTTGGAGTTCGTGTTTTGTGTAAACCTTGTCGAACAACTGTTGTTTTGTTTGCACTATTTGTAGGCTTTGTTTGTCTTTGTGCTGTGAGCAGCCACGAAGGAGCTTGCAACTGATGAAAACCAATCTACCTTTCTGTCTTTTTATGTTTTGCTACTTTATGTCATAGTTGCCAGTCATGTGGAAATGCGGCTATAAACGTGTGCCCCTTTCTGTCTCTCTAATTGGATGTCAGTGTCTCACAAAGTAAGCAGAAAGTGTTGACATATAAACCCGATTTTGTTAGGTTTCCGTAGTAAATGCACATATGCACCCATGCCTCCGTGGTCGTCACGTGCATGCCTCTTCTTCTGACTAAGTCCACCGAGCCATTCGGAATACAAACAGAAAATCTTTGTGCGTGACTGTATATAATAGCTCTCCATGCCTTTAAGCGCTTTATGCCCGTGCTTGCGACCCTGAAACATAGACATGCACGAACATCCACGCCTTTATCGAATAATATACTTATAATCAAGAAAGAAGCGTTATGCGACTCAGTACGGAGCCGTGTCCTTATGTAATTCACGTCCGTGCTTTTAAATACAAGGAGTCAGCATCTCTGACATAGCCACGTAGGGCATTCCGTGCCTGACAGAGTAAGCGCCTGTGGGTGTGCGTAACACAAAGGTTCAGTTTTATGGGCTAAACGCCCGTGCATCTCCGTCTGATCGAGTCACAGGCGAGCATGATTCTATGTAATACCACGGACCATGCCGTGCCCTTGAGCGTTGCATGCTCGTGCCCATGAGCCAAAACATCCATGCCTCTCCGTCTGAATGAGTCGATGGAATCATTCGGAACACAAACCCAAGCGAACATGACTCTATATAATACCACACCATGCTTTGTTGGGCTGTCTACCCATGCATGTGTATGTTTTCTTCCGCAATAGTGAAGGAAAATGATCGTTCTTTGTTTTGCACAGCAACAGTGAAGGAAATATATAATTTATAGTTGTCCTCCAATTGGTCGACGTCCCTTCCCCTCCTTTCCTCACACGCGGGATCTGCCCGCAGTGAAGACCTAGTAGTTTTTCTAGATCCACGCCACATATAGCGGTGCTCGCAGGCGGCACGAATCCAGCAACGGAGACGGGGATGGAGATCCGGCCAGGTGCCCCGAGCAACAAGAAGGGGAGGTTTGGGCCACTGGCGACTTCGTCCTCTGGCGGCATGGCGGTAGCGGCCAGAAGCGGCGCGGGCCCGCCCAGTGGTTCGGAGAAGCAGGAGTCTTGCCCGAACCGCATCGGCGACCTCCCGGACGGTGTCCTCGGTGAGATCATTTCCCGTCTGTCCACTAAGGAGGGCACCCGCACTCAAATCCTCGCACGTCGGTGGCACCCTCTATGGCGCGCCGCTCCTCTAAATCTTGACTCCAGTGAGATCCCTGTCGGTCGTCTTTTTAAGCCTCTAGAAACAGTTCATATCGACGTAGCCTCGATGCTCCCCAGCAAGGATGTCATTCGCATTAGATATTTTGGAACTCGGTGCAATTTTCAACCTGACGTTGGTGGTTCGTGCCTTCCGGAAGCCATCCTCTCCAGCCATGGGGGCACAGTCCATCGCCTCTGCATTCCCGCGTGCTACCTCCACTGCAGACCCTCTACAGTTGACGCCTGGCTTCGATCCCCAAGATTGAAGAATCTGCAGGTTGTCGGGTTCTACTACATGTTCCCACGGTTCGTGGGAAAAACCATCACACTACCGCACGAATTCTGTTCGTCCGCGGCCTCGCCACCGACTTCCACTTTCCTGTTTTCCTCGCTGCACACCGTCACATTTGCTCTTTGCCAGATACCTGATGAGTATGCACAATCGTTCAAACTTCCACTGCTTAAGAGGCTTTCATTTTTGGAGGTTGATATATCAGACGTCTCACTGCAAAGCATAATCAACCATGGTTGCCCTGCCCTCGAGTGGCTCCTGCTTGTTTGCAATAACCTAGACCACTACATCAGAATAAACTCAGCCAAAGTTGAACTCATCTGTATCCTTTGTGAGAATGGTGAACTCGTTGTTGAGGATGCGCCCTCACTTAAACGACTGATTCATGATATTCAGAGCCGACAGTTGCAGATAACTGTCTTCTCTGCACCTAAACTCGAGTGTCTTGGCAATTTTTACGAAGGATTTCCTCAATCCAAGATTGTTTTTGGCTCTACAGTTATCGAGGTACTCACCTTTTGCACTATATACTCTTTAGTTGCATTCGTTCCAGTGCCCGAGTTTCATGCCATGTAAACTTTTATCCATCTAGTTTTATGATATGTGCTTGGTGCAGGCTTTGTCTGTAGTCAGCCTATCAATGGCGGTTCAATCTGTGAAGACCCTGCTTATCCACATGTCATTAAATCTGAACAAGGTTGTTGCCTTGATGAGATGCTTTCCTAGCCTAGAGAACTTGTTTATCGAGGTAAAATAGTTTCCAGACGCATTGAAAGCACAAATAATGCATAGTGTACTATATTGGAGGCCTCTCTTTCCACTTGTAGTCCTCAAGTATTCTCACTCTTTATGCATTTCCAGGGAGGAGTCTGCCGTGAGGAAGGTGTAACAAACAAGTGGCGCCACAAGCACCGGGTGTTTCTCAAACAGCATGACATTCGTCTGAAGACAGTAACGCTGGAAAAATATGTACACTGCAACAAAAACATTGAATTTGCAACGTTCTTTATTCTGAATGCAAAGGAGTTGGAGACTATGAGGCTTAAGTTTCTCTCCCCCCAGACAACATCACTGAAGGATTTTATAAACGTCAAGAAGAGGTGCTTCAATGGGGCAACAAGGCTTCTAGACATGCTCGTCTTATATTGTCAGGGTATTGTAGGCATATGAACTTGGATTTAAAAGTACACATCTGGACAAACCAGTGCCCAATCATGGATTTGCCGGATCCATTGACTTGTGAATGTTGAAAACGGTTATCCGGCTGTCACAGATAGGTGTTGTTGTGTGCTTTTCAATTTGGATTTCCAGCTTGTACTTTATGCACTGTCTGTTAGGTTGCCAGGAACTTCTTTTTGTGCTCTTCAGTCGGGAAGCAACTTAGAAGCTCAAAAAACTAACAAGTTTTAATGTTTTTGTGCACCGTCTATAAGTTTGGATTTCCTTTTGTGAATAGAACGAGCGAATAAAATCACCCGGAACACGCAGTCATCTGTGATATGATGGTCGTGCTTATCCAAATAACTTGTTAGCTGAAATATTTTATAAAACAGGGGCGTTCGTGCCTCTTGTGCCTGTAAGACTGTGCGTCTGTTATCACTGCACGACACTTACTTTGTGATGGACCAGACAGGTATGACTGTGGAATCACGGCCGTGCCTGTGTGGCATGTAGAACAGTGCTTCTGCCATGACTTCACTTACTTGGTTTTGTCCGTGTTTAAGCAGAATCATCTGCAAAGCAGAGGCACGGCCTTGAATCTTCTAGTGATTTAATTGTCAACGTGCCCCCTGGAAAATTTTGCCGTTTGCAGAGGCAAGATGACTGTAGAACCGTGCTTCCGGCGTCGAACAGATCTACAAAGACAGGCTTGTAAATACAAGGAAATAAGCTTTTAAAAATCAACATCTCTCATATAGGCCGTTCCGTGCCTCACAGAGTAAACGCCCGTGGCTGTGCGTAAGACAAAGGTTAGCGTGGCTCTATGTAATACCACCGACCATGCCTTTGAGCGCTTCATGCCCATGCCTATGACAATTGTGACCCCGCGTAAAACGCAATCGTGCGCCTCTGGTCCGACATACCGTGCCTCCTCTGGTGATATAGTCAAAGGAATAACATACTATGGACTGTACGTCCACACCCGAATAACATACTATGGACTGTATGTCCGTGCTTTTAAATACAAGGAAATAAGCTTTTAAAAAACAACGTCTCTCTTATAGGCCATTCCGTGCCTCACAGAGTAAACGCCCGTGGCTGTGCGTAAGACAAATGTTAGCGTGACTCTATGTAATACAACCGACCATGCCTTTGAGCGCTTCATGCCCGTGCCTGTGACGATCGTGACCCCGCGTAAAATGCAATCATGCCTCTCTGGTCCGACACACCGTGCCTCCTCTGGTGATAGAGTCAAAGGAATAACATACTATGGACTGTACGTCCACACCGGAATAACATACTATGGTCTGTACGTCCGCGCTTCTAAATACAAGGAAATAAGCTTTTAAAAAACAACGTCTCTCCTATAGGCCATTCCGTGCCTCACAGAGTAAATGCCCGTGGCTGTGCGTAAGATAAAGGTCAGCGTGACTCTATGTAATACAACCGACCATGCCTTTGAGCGCTTCATGCCTGTGCCTGTGACAATTGTGACCCCGCGTAAAATGCAGTCATGCCTCTATTGTCCGACAGACCGTGCCTCCTCTGGTGATAGAGTCAAAGGAATCATTTGGAACACAAAGAGACACGAACGTAGACCCGAACTGTTCTACATGCCTGTGTGGCATGTACGACAATGCATTACAATGCGGAAGGGAGGACCGTGTGTCTGGTACGTGACAAGCCGTGCCTCGGCCACGCTTCATTGGTTTTGTCTGTGAGCGTTTCAGCAAAATCATGTGCAAAGCAGAGGCACGGCCTTGAATCTTGTAGTGTCTTGATTTGTCAACGTGCCCGTGGAAAATTTTGCTGCTCGCTGAGGGAAGATGACTGTAGGACCGTGCTTGCGGCGTCGAACGTATCCACAAAGACAGGCATGCTTTGTGAATGTGTGCAGTAAATAATTAAATCTCGGAGGGGCACACCCGTGCCTGGTCTGCAAGTACAACAGTGGCTCGTACCATCAAAGCCGTGGCTCTATTTGATGTTTCATGCAGCCACCTAGCATTGACTTGTTACTACTTTTGAGTTTTTAGTGACCCAGTCGATCTGTCATGATCAGGACTTCTATTTACTATGTGTGTTCACTATTACCAGCTTAGTTTATCTCTTGTAGTCCACTTTTTGTGCATCTCTCTATATGCATGCGCTTGTATAATGTTATTCATTTCTGATGATGTTAATCAATATGCCTCCTTGTGCCTCTTGTACATGTAAGGGTGCATCTGTTATCACTGCACGACACTTCCTCTATGTATGTTCGTGACCGTGTGGTGAACGTTTGGGTGGAAACATGCTGCACAGCCTAGAACATAACGTCCTGTAGAACCCCAACAGTGCTGTTTCTGCAAATCGAGACGTGCTTGTGCTTTGTTTAAAAGTGTGTCCGTGCTTCATTGTGAAACAATGAAATACAGATAGCCACGAACGTCTACGTCTTTTATATCGCATAATATACGTAACACATCAAAAAAGTAGTGTGACGCAACTCAATACGGAAACTTGTGCATAGGGAGTTCACGTTCGTGCTTTTAAAATACAAGGAAATAAGATCTTAAAAACAGCGTCCCTCACAAAATTACTCCGTGCCTCCCAGAGTAAACGACCGTGGCTATGCGTAAGACAAAGGTTCACCTCCATGGGCTAAACGCCTGTGCATCTCCGTCTGATAGATGCACATGCCAGCGTGACTATATGTAATACCACCGACCATGCCTTTGAGTGCTTCATGCCCGTGCCTCTGACCCGAAACACTGAAACAAATAAACGCCTTCATGTGTGCACAAGACATGACTCTAGTTGGTACAATGAACCTTGGCTGCATAGACTTGACGTCCATGCTTTTAACTGACTACGAGAAGCCCATATACTCTAATAAGAAACACAGGAAACCAAATCACGTTTGTTAACTGACTACGAGGTAACGCAAGACAAAATAAGAAACTTTTAGTCCACTGCTTAATTGTTTCAGATACATCTATCAGGGTCGCTGGTCGCGAAGTTCCTTGATCTCTTTTATCATAACGTATATGTCCAGCTTCAACTTGTCGTAGTCAGGTTTGAGCTCCACCTTCGTCTTCTCATCCCCAAGATGGTACAACCTCGTGCATAGCTTCACGATCTTCAAGAGGCCAGCTTCTGTAGCCTCCCACCGGTTCTTCACCTGCACAAAATATAAGGTGTCAGATTGATGGCAGGACGCACTATCATCAACTTAGGATGAAGTTCACCGCAATGATTCACGTTTCACAACTAATCCGTGTAGCCGAAAGAAAGAAAAAAACGAATGAAACGGAAGCAGAGTGAACTTACAGATGAGGAAGTCTCGCCAGCCAAGATCTCCTCCTACGTCTGGTCACGGCTCACTGGAGTAGTGTCATCCTGTACAGTCATGGCAGAGAGTGTCAGGGAAGAGAACAACAAGAGGAGTGGATGTCTTGGTTGCGGATAAAAGGATGAAGGGGATGTGGCTAGGGTTTTGAGATTCCGTCTGGCTTATTCATGTTTCACAACTAAATCAAGCAGCCGAAGGAAAGAAAAAGGAAAGGAGCGGAAGCAGAGTGAACTTACAGATGAGGAACCCTCGCCAGGCTTGATCCCCTCCGGTGTCTGGACACGATGTTCTGTAGTAGTGTCCTCCTGCGGAGCCATGGCGGAGAGGGTGAGGGTGGAGGTCAGCAAGAGGAATGCATGGCCTGACGGCAGCAGATGTGGGAAGAGGGTGTGGCTAGGGTTTTGAGACCCCGTCCTAATTAAAAAGCCGGAGCCTGGCCTCGGGCTATGAGCGAGAGCGGCGTCACCGGAGGAGACACCCGTCGGACCCTTGGGTTTCCGGAGCGGTGTCACGTGGCGTTCACACCCAAATAACATACTATGGACTGTACATCCGTGCTTTTAAATACAAGCAAATACGCTTTTAAAAACAACATCTCTCATATAGGCCATTCCGTGCCTCATACAGTAAACGCCCGTGGCTGTGCGTAAGACAAAGGTTAGCGTGACTCTATGTAATACGACCGACCATGCCTTTGAGCGCTTCATGCCCGTGCCTGTGACAATTGTGACCCTGCATAAAATGCAATCATGCCTCTCTCTGGTCCAACACACCGTGCCTCCTCTGGTGATAGCGTCAACGGAATCATTTGGAACACAACAAAGAGACACGAACGTAGACCCGAACTGTTCTACATGCCTGTGTGGCATGTAGGACAGTGCGTTACAATGCCGAAGGGAGGACCGTGTGTCTGGTACGTGACAACCCGTGCCTCTACCACGCTTCATTCATTTTGTCCGTGAGCGTTTTAGCAGAATCATCTGCAAAGCGGAGGCACGGCCTTGAATCTTGTAGTGTCTTGATTTGTCAACGTGCCCGTGGAAAATTTTGCTGCCCGCAGAGGGAAGATGACTGTAGGACAGTGCTTCCGGCGTCAATCAAATTCTTCTATTGAATGTGTGTCGAAAATAATTAAAAGACGGATGGGCACGCCCGTGCCTGGTCTGCATCTTCAACCGTGCATCTCGTACCTTGAAAGCCGTGGCTCTATTTAATGTTTCAAGCAGCCATCTACCTTTTACTAATTACGAGTAATAATTAACCCGGACCCTCCCATCAAAAGAAAAAAATAGGTAATTAATCTGGACCCCTCCGCTCTTCGTCGTGGGTATTTAAGTCATTTCATGCATTGACAGGCTGTAATCCATTTCTCCAGATCCACCTCAGTGAGCACTGGTCGTGGGCGGCGCCACCCCAGCAACGGAGGTGGAGATGGAAAGCGCTGCTCGTAGCATCAAGAGGTCGAGAGTGGTGCCTCCGGCGACGCCGCCTTCTGGTGGTGTTCTGCTCGTCAGAGGGGATGGAAGCGGCGACCGTGCTCCCTCTCGATCCGAGGAGGAAGAAGAGGGATGTCGTGTGGACCGCATCAGCGATCTCGCCGACGGCATGCTAGGTGTGACCATCTCTCGTATTCCCATCAAGGATGGCATCCCTACTCGAATCCTCGCACATCGCTGGCGTCCTTTGTGGTCCATCGCTCCTCTGAATCTCGACTGCCACGAGATCTCTGTCTCTCGTCTTTTTAATGATGGAGAAAAAGTTCATATCGAGACCATATCTCATCTGTCCGCCTTCACCAAGGAGTGCATTCGCAAATGCTATTCCGGTCGAAATCCTGTCTCTGGTGTTGTCAGGCTTCTGGAATCCATTCTGTCTAGCCATGCTGGCTCTGTTAGCTGCCTCTCTATCCCGGCGTGCTACCTACAGTGCAAACCCTCCACCGTTGATGCCTGGCTCCGATCCTGGAAGCTGGACAATATCCAAGTTCTTGAGTTCTACTACCTCTGCCCAAGGTTTCTGACGCAAGAGGTAACATTACTGGATCTATGCACTTCATCTATGCCCTCGGCACCGGAGTCCGTGTTTCGATTTTCTTCCTCTCTCCACACCCTTGCCTTTGCTCTTTGCCAATTACCGGATAATTACGTTGGGACGCTTAAGCTACAACTGGTGAAAAGACTCTCGCTTGTGGAAGTTGATATATCAGACGCCTTGCTGCAAAGTATAATCCACACTAGTTGCCCTGGACTTGAGTCTCTCCTGTTTGTTTGCAATAGAGAAGGTCGTCGCATCACAATAAACTCGTCTAACCTTGTAAGAATTGGCATTCGTTGTCCATACGGAGAAATCATTATTGAGGATGCCCCTTCCATTCGATGGTTGATTGTTGATTGTCTCGTCGATGACTGTTCGATAACTGTTGTCTCTGCACATAAACTGGAGGTGTTGGGTGAATTCGTGTTCGTGCCTCCCTCGACGCGTCTTGAGGTACTGCCTTTCCTTCACACTGGAGCAGAGATGCACTTGTTCTGATGTTTGTTCTATTAATTTGATTATCTATGTTCTACTCTTCATGCAGAGTCAGGAATTGGAGTTAACCGGTGTCTCTATGCCTGATCCGTATCCATGTCGTCTCACGTGTATCGAGGTATTGAGTTTTCGCGATACTTCCAGTTTCACTTTGTTTGTGAGGAAACAAGTTTTATTTCATCGAACCTTTATTCTATTAGTTTTGTGATATTCTTTCTGTTACTTTTCATCAAGGGTTTGAAGGCGGCCAGTCTAACAAGAATGCGTCAATCTGTCAAGACCTTACTTATCTACATCGATTATAAAGTGGACATTGTCGTTGAATTGCTGTGGTGCTTTCCAAAACTGGAGAACTTGTTTGTTGAGGTGATGATCTTCAGAAATGTGCATACTGTAGTACTCATTCTTTTTCAAAATGTTTTTCTTAATTTTGACTAAAATTGATGCACATGTATCTACACATTATTTATTGTTGGATACATCCATACATAGACAAGTCTACGTCTAACTTATTGTCAAGTAGGTGGTAGAACTAATTGTTTCATCTGGTTTTTTCATGGTTTGTATCTCTTTTTATAGACGCTAAGTATTTTCAACCTATCATTTATATTTTAGGGATTGCCGATTTCTCGTGGTGAAAAAAACAAATGGCGTCGTAAGTATCGGCAGTTTCTCAAATATCACGAGATTTGTCTGAAGACAGTATCACTGGAAGATTATGCTCGCTTAGAGAGTTACGCTGATTCTGCGATGTTCTTTGTTCTTAGTGCAAAGGATCTGGAGACCATGACCATTAAGTTTTCCTCCCCTCCCGCAGAGTTCACGGGAGTATTTTACGAAAAGCAACAAAAGGTTCTGGAGTGGCATAGAAGGGATTCTAAACGTGCACGTCTTAGATTATCATCAAGTTGCAGCCATGCGCGTCCGCATTTAAGAACGAGGAGTATTGAATACCTGGATTTGACGGTTCTGTTCAAGTGTGGATGCTGAAATCAGGCCTTGTGTTACTTGTCCAGGTGTATGGAGTTATTTGTTGTTGCAGTCTCTTTGCGTCATGTGTAGGCTTGTCTGAAAGAGGAGCTTGGGTTTTATGTAAACTTTATCAGAGAACCGTTGTAGTCTTTGCACCGTGTGTAGGCTTGTCTGTTTTTGTGTTGCGTGCATCCATGAAGGAAGTGTGTGGTTTTGCGGCTTTGTACGGGCCGAAGAACTACAAAATGCTGTGGCACCAAGGTTAAAATATATAAAGTAGTTTTAATTTTTCAGTGGAGAAATGCTCGCTATACGTGTAACCGTACCAGTGTTGTATGTACGACAGTGCCTCTCGTATGTACCTGTCGTGCACAGAATGGATGCACAACCGTGCCTGTGTTGCAGGTAGAGCAGTGCTTTTTGTATGTACTTGCCATACACACTGAGGAGCTGCAGTTGAGCCTTGCAATGATGGAGATGCATTTGAGCCGCTGCACTGTTTCTGCTCCTTGTTCTGTGGTTATAAAAAATGGCTTGTTAGTTTATTTGGTGAAGTTGTAGAAACAAAGCAAATTTTAAGAAACAGAAGAGATTTTGCTTGTTTAGGTATTTTTATTACTCAGCTGAGAAATATTATAAGGGCGATGTTTGCGGGTAATTCTTTGCAGCCGTTTCTGCTCCTTGTTCCGTGGTTATAAAAAACGGCTTGTAAGTTTATTTGGTGAAGTTGTAGAAACAAAGCAAATTTAAGCAGAAGAGATTTTGCTTGTTTAGGTATTTTTATTACTCAGTTGAGAAAATATTATAAGGGCGATAGGTTTGCGGGTAAATTTTTGCAGCCGTTTCTGCTCCTTGTTCCGTGGTTATAAAAAACGGCTTGTAAGTTTATTTGGTGAAGTTTTAGAAACAAAGCAAATTTAAGCAGAATAGATTTTGCTTGTTAGGTATTTTTATTACTCAGCTGAGAAAATATCATAAGGGCGATAGGTTTGCCGGTAAATTTTTCCAGAAGTTTCTTTATGAAGCTGGATGGTGTAAGAATACAACCATGCGTCTCTGCTGTGACACAGGAGAGATGAAAAGAGCTCAAAGCATAGATAGCCACCCCAGTGGTCAACCAAACCTGTTTCGCGAGGCGTTACGTAGTGCCTCTGGTGACCGCACAACCGAGTTTCTACTTAACAGGCCACACCCAAATGCGTGCTGAGGATTCTAGTCGTGACACCGCAGACTCACAACCATGCTTTTGACATTGTCGTGACATCGTGATGTTCGTTGTGTGCTTGACTAACGTGCCTTCCACACCCACTCTACTGTGCGTGATTTTATACTGCTAAAAGTGTGGCCCTCGTTGCTTGACTTCCATTCGTTTGACACTGGCTCTTTGGTACAGAACCGTGGTTTTCTTTTAAGGACATTGTCTCTCGGATCGGTCATTCATTGTCTCAGAAAGTAAACAGTGAGGATTCACATCTGAATCCAATTTTGTTATGTTTCTGCAGTAAACCCTCGAATGTGACTCTGCCTAATACTGAAGTATGCCTCTATGGGCTTCTTGTCCGTGCCTCCCCGTCTAAATGAGTCGACCGAATCATCCGGGAAACAGACACAGGCGAACATGACTATATATAATACCACACGATGCCTTTGTGGATTTCACGCTTGTGGCTATGATCCTAATGACCGAAACACTGAAACACAGGCGAACGTGTTTGCTTTTAGGTTCATGGCGTTTGCTGTGTAAGAACCCTGTGTGGCATGTAGACCAGTGCGCGTCCCATTAGTACATGGCCATTGTGTGGTACGTGGCAAACCGTGCGCTTGCCATGGTCGTGCCCATGTGATAGGCATGATCGTCTGTGTGTTTGCTGACAAACCGTGGTTCACTGAATCATTCGGAACACAAACACAAGCACAAGCGAACATGACTCTATATAATACCATAGGATGCCTTTGTGGATTTGACGCCCTGTGACCCTTATCACTGAAACAGAGAAAGTCACAAACGTACATAGCCGTGTCTGCAGAGAGTTGAAGTTCGTTTAGCTAATGAAATGTGCGGCTTGCGCAATAAACACATGGACGTGACTCTGCCTAATACTAAAGAATGCCTCTATGGGCTTCTCGTCCGTGCCTCTCCGTCTAAACTAGTCAACGGAATCATTCGGGAAACAGACACGAGCAAACATGACTCTATATACTACCACACGATGCCTTTGCTGATTTGACCCCCGTGCCAGTGACCATTATCACTGAAACACAGACAGTCACAAACGTACATAGCCGTGGCTGCAAGAGACTTGAAGCCCCATCCAGCTAATGAAATGTACGACATAAGAAAAAGACCGTTTAGCCATAGACCAAAATATCGTGTTCACTGTTGGCAAGGTTACAGATCGAGCGAAAAGGTACAGGCATTGTTTCACCACACCTATGTAAATTCCAAACCGGAAAGTGGCGGCAACATATCACAGGCTGTTTTCAGCACTTACAAGTGAATGGATCCTTTAAATTCAGGTTCTCAACGCATGCATGCCTTAGATCCAAGTTCCCGTGGTTGCAACTTGGCGACAACCTAAGGCAAGCATGTTTAGAAGCCTTTTTGTCCCACTGAAGCTCGTTTTGTTGTTGTTTGTAGAATTCTTCCGTGAAGTCTCCCTGACGAAGAAACTTTATCCTCATAGTCTGCAGCCGTGCTGCATTGAGAATAAAGAATGTCGCAAATCAAATGCTTTTCTCGCATTGAACATAGCTTTCCAGCGTCAGTGACTTCAAACGAACGTCATGATGGTGCTTGCAAGGACAGTCATTCACAAGACTTTCTTCATTAGAGTCTATTTCCTGAATAAACATGAAGATTTGAAATGGTTAAGCTCCATAAAGAGTGATTCTGCTGGGAGAGCAAGTGAAGGAATAATTATATAACCTTTGTTGTGATAAAAGATATTTTTTTATTTTTGTCCTAATACTTGTCCATGACTATATAGAGCTTTGTGCATTACATACAAATGTAAGTGACGTTTTTTGTTGTTGTTGTTGTTGAATGGAGTTCTACACCATGCATGGTATGTGTTTACAATTTGTGTGAGAAGCATCACCTCGATATACAAGTTCTCCAAGCTTCGGAAGTGTTGCACCAAGGAAAAGACCGCGTGCATGTCATAATCCATGCTGATAGACAACGTCTGGACAGAATGAACCGCTGTGGATGTGCTGACCGTTGGCAAACACTTCAAGTGGAATAAAATATAATATTAGTAGAGTAAGGGTTGAATTGCATGGAACTTGTTTGTACCAATGAATGGAGATGAAAGTATTGTTGAAAGTCAGTACCTGAATAATTATACGGTCATTTGTGATGCCAGATTCAGAGAAAATATTAGAAAATTTACCCATGACCTTCAGTTTAGGTGCAGAGGTGATGACTATCCGCAACTTCTTGCAATCACCATCACAAAGCAACCGTTGAAGTGATGATGCATCTTCTATAACAATTTTCCCATAGATACCAGAAATGCCGATGCTCATAAGGTTAGGTGAGTTTATTCTGATGCAATGGTGCCTGACTGTCCAAACAAGCAACAGAGACTCAAGTGTAGGAGAAGTAGAGGTGATGATGCTTTGTAATGAGACGTCTGATACGTCAACATCTACTAGCGAGAGTCTCCTCAGCAGTGGTAGTTTAAGCGCCCGTACATAATTGTCTGGTAACTTGAAAAGAGCAAAGGCGATAGTTTGGAGAGAGGCGGAAATCTGAGGGTTTAATGCTGGTGGTGATGGCATGAGCGAAGGGCATGAGAATGGCTCTATGTCCTGTTGTCTCAAGCATGGTGGGAATAGGTAGTAAAACTCGAGCACCTGGAGATTGTTCAGTATTTGGGATCGAAGCCAGTTGTCGACTGTGGAGTGCCTGCAGTGGAGGTAGGACGCCGGAATGCAGAGGCGGTGAACTGCGCTCTGACGGCTGGAGAGGATGGTCTCTGGAAGGTACGAATCATCATACGAATTATCTTCACCGACATGTTCTCCTCTAAAAAAAGTTCCAGTGAATGTTACGCGGACGAGTTCCTCCGGTGTGGCGGCGTACGCGGTAACCAACTCGAAATGTACCTGATCTAGAGGGTCACGGCAGTCGAGATTCAGAGGAGCGGCATGCCAAACAGGGCGCCAGCGACGTGCGAGGATTTGAGTGCGAACACCTTCCTTAGTGGACAGACGGGAGATGATCTCACCGAGGACACCGTCCGGGAGGTCGCTGATGCGGGTCCGGACCAGACTACTCTTCTTGATTCTCAGATCCAGTAGGCGCACCCTCGCCACTTCTAGCCGCTACTGCCAAACCATCATAAGAAGGCGTCACCGGTGGCGCGAGCCTCGCCCTCTTGGTGCTCGGGGCACCGGAGTGAACCTCCATCTCCGTCTCCATTGTTGGAATCGCGCGGCCTGCCAGCGCCGCCTTATGTGGCATGGGTCTAGACAGTCCAGAAAAGAGGGTGTGGCTAGGGTTTCAAGACCCCCTCGGTCCGCCTTAAATAGCCAGAGCCTGGCCTCGGGCTACGAGCCAGACCGGCGTCAGCGGAGGAGACATCCGTCGGACCCTTGGGTTTCCGTAGCGGTGGCACGTGGCGTCCACACCCGAATAGGGGCGGCACTAACGTGACTCTGTGTAAAAACAACCATGGCTCAGTGGACTGGACGCCCGTGCCTCTGCTTTTGACCTAGTCCATCGACTCATTCGGAATACAACCAGAAAACCTTTGAGCGTGACTCTATATAATACCACGCCATGCCTTTGAGGGCTATATGCCCGTGCTGGTGACCATTGACACTGAAACAGAGATAACCTCGAACATCGACGCCTTTTATCAAGAAAGAAGCATGACGCAACTCGATACTGAACCGTGTCTGTATGGACTTCACGTGTGTGCTTTTAAATACACGGAAACACGCTTTAAAAGACAGTGTATTTTGTATAGGCAATTCCGTGCCTTGCAGAGTAAACGCCCATGCACCTCCGCCTTGTCAAGTCTCATAGGCCAGCATGACTCTATGTAATACAATCGACCATGCGTAATAAACGCATGATTATGACCCTGTCTAATACTAAAGTATGCCTCCATGGGCTTCTCGTCTGTATGAGTCGACTGTATCATTCGGAACACAAACACAACTGAACATGACTCTATATAATACCACACAATGCCTTTGTTGATTTGACGCTTGTGCCTGTGAACCTAATGACTGATACATAGAGAGTCACAAACGTACATAACCGTGGCTGTAGGGAGTGCTAGCCCGTGCTTTTGAAAAACGTGCGCCAATGGTGACATCTGGAATTATTTCCTTGCACTATGCCTCATCCTCGTTTTTTTGTGAGATCTTCTTCCCCTCCTCTGTTAAGATCTTGTGTTTTTTGTACGTGCCCAGTGAAGGCCTAAGCTAAGTGTCAATCTCGTGTCCAGTTTGTGCAGTAAACGCTCGAACGTGACTGTGCCTAATACTGAAGTATGCCTCCATGGGCTTCTCGTCCGTGCCTCTTCGTCTAAACGAGTCGACGGAATCACTCAGAGAACAGACACAAGCGAACATGACTCTATATAATACCACACGATGCCTTATCACTGCAGAGATTTCACGTCCGTGCTTTTAAAAATAGCATCTCTAGAACTGGCCATTACGTTAATGTTCATCTGAACCCATAAACTTGGAATGAACGTGACCCAGGAAAGCAAAACACATTTGTTACCAAAGTTACTGACCACATAAGGTAACGCAAGACAAAATAAGAAACTTTTAGTGCACTGCTTAATAGCTTCATATACAAGGATCAAGGTCATTGCTATCTACTTAGTGCGACGAGACTTCTTTTTTGGTTGCTCGGCGCGAAGTTCCTCGATCTGTTTCTTCATAACGTATGATTCCAGCTTCAGCTTATCGCGCTGACATTTGAGCTGTGCCTTCTCATTCATAAGACGTGCAATGGTGGCTCTGTTCTCGTTGTCCAACTTCGCGGATGTCTTGATGAAGTCTTCCACAGTATTGAACAAGTTATTCAGCTGGTCAAAGGAGAAGGTGTAAGGTTGATGTACCCTCATCAACATTAGGACGAAGCTCACCACAATGATCCATGTTTCACAACTAAATCAAGTAGCCGACAGAAAGAACAAACGAATGAAGCCGAAGCAGATCGAACTTACAGATGAGGAACCCTCGCTAGCCGAGATCTCCTGCTACGACTGGACATGGTGCTCTGGAGTAGTCTCCTTCTGCAATGCAGTGGCTGAGAGTATCAGTATAGAGAACAGCAAGATGACTAGGGTTTCAAGACTCCGTCTAGCTTATTCACGTTTCACTACTAAATCAAGTAGTCGAAGGAAAGGAAAAGCCATTGAAGCCGAAGCAGATCGAACTTATAGATGAGGAACCCTTGTCGGCCGAGATCTCGTGCTGCGAATGGACACGGCGCTCTGGAGAAGTCTCCTTCTGCACAGCAGTGGCTGATAGTGTCAGGATAGAGAACATCAAGATGACTAGGGTTTCGAGACTCCCTCTGGCTTATTCACGTTTCACAACCAAATCAAGTAGCCGAAGGAATGGAAAAACGAATGAAGCCGAAGCAGAGTGAACTTACAGATGAGGAACCCTCACCGGCCGAGATCTCCTACAGTGTCTGGACACTGGGTTCCGCCGTAGTCTCCTCCTGACCAGCCATGGCGGAGAGTGTCAGGATAGAGATCAGCAAGAGGAATGGATGGCCTAGCGGCGGACAGAGGGGGGAAGAGTGTGTGGCTAGGGATTTGAGACTCCGTTCGTCCGCCTTAAATAGCCGGAGCCTGGCCTCGGGCAACGAGCCAGATCAGCATCACCGGAGGGGACGTCTGTCGGACCCTTGGGTTTCCCTGGCGGCGCCACGTGCCGTTCACACCCAAGTAGGTGGAGACGCCCGTCAAAATGTTGGTTTTCCGCAATCAATGCACGAACGTGGCTCCACGTTAAAAACAAGTATGCCTCCCTCGGCGTCCCGACCATGCCTGTCCTGGTAATATAGTCAACGGATGCATTTGGAACACAAAGAGACACGAAGGTGACTCTGGATAATTACAGGTCATGCGTTTGTGGGCTTGACAACTATGCCTGTGACCTGAAACTCTGACACACATAAAGTCGTCTTCATGCATAAAGGACAGTGACACTGCTAAACATATAACGTCGCCTTCGTGCATTTGAGGTAAAATCTTACAACGAAAACAATTGTAACAAGGATAGTCGCCCGATTCTATTAGGTTTCCGTAATAAACGCACAAACACGACTCCGAGTAAGAACAGACTATGCCTCTGTGGGCTTGACGTCCATGCCTCTCCTTTTGACCGAGCGCACCGACTCATTCGGAATACAATCAGAGAACCTTTATGCGTGACTCTATAAAATAGCACGCCATGCCTTTGCCGGTTGTATGCCCGTGCTTCTGACCCTGGACACTGAAACACAGATAGCCACGTGCGTCGACGCCTTTATCAAGAAAGAAGCATGACGCAACTCGGTACTGAACCGTGTTTGTGTGGACTTCACGCCTGTGCTTTTAAATACAATGAAATAAGCTTTTAAAAAACAGCGTCTCACATATAGGCAATTCCGTGCCTCACAGAGTAAACGCCCATTGCTGTGCCTAAGACAAAGGTTCAGTTCCGTGGGCTAGACGCCCGTGCATCTCCATCGGGTCGAGTCTCACAGGCGAGCATGACTCTATGTAATACCATTGAACATGCATAATAAACACATTATTGTGACCCTGCCTAATACTAAAGTATGCTTCCATGGGCTTCTCGCTCGTGCCTCTCCGTCTAAACGAGTCGACTGAATCATTCGGAACACAAACACAAGCGAACATGACTCTATATAATACCACACGATGCCTTTGTGGATTTGACGCCTGTGCCTGTGACCCTAATGACTGAAACACGGAGAGTTAGAAACGTACATAACCGTGGCTGCAGAGAGTGCTAGCCCATGCCTTCGTGGGCGCCACGTGCGTGCCTGTCTTTCCTACCGAGTACACTGTTCTTTCGTCGTCGAACAGATTCTTGTATCGAATGTGTGCCGCAAATAATTAAAGCACTAAGGGGCACGCCCGTGCGTGGTCTACGTGTGCAACAGTGCATTTCGTACCTTTAAAAGAAAAACAAAAAAATTAATTAATCTGGACCCCTCCGCTCCCCGTCGTGGCTATTTAAGTCGTTTCGTGGATTGACAGGCTGTAGTCCATTTCTCCAGATCCACGCCACATATAGCGGCGCTCGGAGGCGGCGTGATCCCAGCAATGGAGACAGAGATGGAGGTCTACACCGGTGCCCTCAGTACCAAGAGGGCGAGGCTCGCGCCACCGGCAATGCCTTCATCTGGTTGTTTGGCGGTAGCGACTGGAAGCGCCGAGGGTGCACCTACCGGATCCGAGGATCAAGAAGAGCAGTCTGGTTCGGACCGGATCAACGACCTCACGGACGGTGTCCTCGGTGGGATCATCTCCTGTCTGTCCACTATGGAAGGCGTTCATACTCAAATCATTGCACGTCGGTGGCGCCCTGTTTGGCCCACCGTTCCTCTGAATCTGGACTGTCGTGAGATCCCTGTCGCTCGTCTTCTTAAGCACTTAGAAACAGTTCATGTCAAAATCATCAGTAGGGCCTCTGCCTACAGTGAGGAACGTGCTCGCATACGATACATCGGAACTTGGCATCAGGGAAAAACAGTTCCTGATGATGGTTCCTCCCTTCTAGAGTCCATCTTCTCCAGCCATGTGGGCACAATTCTCCGCCTTTGTATACCAGCATGCTACCTCCAATGCAGACCGTCTACTGTCCACGCCTGGCTTGAGTCCCCTAGATTGAACAATCTCCAGGTGCTTGAGTTTTACTACCGGTTTCCACGATTCGTGAAAAAAACTGTCAAACTATCACACACATGCTCTTCATCTACGCCTTCACTACTGGAGTCCGTCTTTCGCTTTTCCTGTTCTCTGCGCACTGTCAGCTTCGCGTGTTGCCAAATACCAGACCATTCTGTAGAGGTACTTGAACTACCACTGGTCAAGAGACTTTTGCTTATTGAGGTTGATATATCAGACTTCTCGTTGCAAAGCATAATCAACTCTAGTTGCCCTACACTCGAGTGCCTGCTGCTTGTTTGCAATAGAGAAAGGCATCGTATCACTATAAATTCCCCTAACCTTGTAAGCATCGGCATCCGTGGTGAGATAGAAGAATTCATCATCGAGGATGCCCCCTTGCTTCAAAGGTTGATCCACGATCGCCAGAGCAATAACATGCGGGTATTCATCGTCTCTGCACCTAAACTGAAGACATTGGGCAAATTCAGGATCTCGCATGGCTCCACAGGTCTTATGGTACTGACATTTCACATAATTCTAGCTGCATTTCCTTAAGAAAGTAGTTTCATGTCACCCAACCTTTTGTTGTAATAATTTTATGTTTTATTTTGTATGTTATGTGAAGGGTTTGGCGAGGTCAGCCTATCTACAATGCAGCAATCTGTCAAAACCTTGTTTTGGCCATGCCTTATGAAGTGGACATGGTCGTTCACTTGCTTAAGTGCCTTCCAAATCTGGAGAACTTGTTTGTTGAGGTGATGATTCTCAAAAATCTTGTCTTACATTTTGTCTGCAATGGATACACCCTATGCCTAGGCATGTTTTATTATTATTATTATACATACATCCGTATCTAGGGAAATGTTCGACAAACTGATTAGGGCGGGGGTCATGGAATTTATCGTTCATTTTGTCGTTCAATAGATCTTGAGTATCTTCCAACCTTTATGCGTTTTCAGGGAGGAAACGCTCCTGGTGGTGCAAGAAATTTTTGGCGTCGCAAGCACCGTGCGTTTCTCAAAGAACACATCATTCATTTAAAGACAGTATCGCTGGAAGATTATGAAAAAAATGGGAAGAACACTGAGTTTGTGAGGTTATTTATTCTGAATGCAACGGAGCTAGACACTATGAGGATTAAGTTTCGCTTTCCCTCAGACTTCACGCAAGAACTTTACGAACAGCAACAGAAGTTGTTCATGTGGGAGAATAAAGCTTCCAAACACGCCCGTCTCAAGTTATCAGCACGCTGCAATCATCTGTGCTTGGATTTGAAACACAGGCGTGTTGAATGCCTCGATTTGTCAGATCCGTTCACTTGTGCCTGCTGGGCACAGGGCTGTGTTATGTCTAAACATGGCCAAACATGTTAGATGTTGTTGCGCCAATCTGAAGCTGTGTTATGTCTAAACATGGCCAAACAATCCATTCACCTTTTGCACCGTTTTGTAAGCTTGTTATAACAATGCTTTTGTGTTATGCACCTACTGTTCTAATAATTTGATAGTTTTGTTTCATTCTATAGTGATGCTACAAAAACATTCGTGTGCGGTAGTCGTCAAGGGAACAAAAACATTTGGAAGAGAAGAGGCACTATCTTGCCTGTTCTGCAGGGAGCGTGCGTCTAGTGCATGAGAGCCAGTGCGTCTGCAGTGACCGGACGACACTGCCTTCTTTCGTGGCAGAGTGTACGTGCACATGGCTGTGACTCTGCTTAATCTCAGAACGTGCTCCCAGTGACCTCAGACTGTACGTGCCTTTCGTGTAAACGCATGTCCGTGAATGAGTTTATGTCTGAGTACAAACTATCGAGTCACGGAGGCACAGATGGGCATCTGCATCAGGAGTAAGCAGGACTCTGCAGATTGTAGATTTTATGTGTGTTAGCGCTAGTGCGGTGCTTCTGTCTCACATAGGACTATGCCTTTGACAAGTCAGTGCCAGGTTATCAGAGGCACATAGGACTGTGCCTTTGACAAGTCAGTGCCAGGTTATCAGAGGCATGGTTCCCCATGCCAAAGCGACATATGTGCCTTGCTAAATTACAGTAACCCATGCCTCATTGAACGATGCAAGACGAAATATTGTTGGATGCGCCTCGCTAGCAGCACGTTTCTTTGAAATATAAAATATTCAGGAGATCAATATTTGATGTGCGTAGACCATCACACACCCTCCGAGAGATTGCAAAAAATGAGATACATGCCTTTAGTCAAGTAACCATGTCCAAGCATAAACTTATACTAGACGAGTATCCCTTGCAACGTTTCAGAAGAAGGCAACTGTTAATGATCATTCTTCGAGGATTGCCTTGATCATCAGGAGGTCATCACTGTTCGCAAACCCTTGCCCCAAAAGATCACACATGACGCTTTGCATCTTGCTTCTATTCTCCTTCAGCTTATGCACCTCCTCCCTCAGAAAATCCCTGTCCAGCTTAATATCACCCTTGTCGTCCTTAAGATTATGAATGGCACTTGTGAGAGACCTCTGAATGCGCTTGACGTCTTTATCAAAGATACCCATCTCCTTCTTCTGCCTCTCAATCTTCATGGTAGTTACATTACTTCTTTCCACAGCTGCAACAAGATTCTCGAGCTTAAGGTTCACTTGTTCAATATCCATTTTAAGCCTGCTTATCTCTTCATCCTTTGCTTGCAACATTCCCCAGAGCTTGAGTAGGCACCTCTGCATAATGACAGGCCATGGGCGGTCAACCCATTCGATGACTCCACAGTTCACGCCTCTCTACGAACAAAAAAGGAATAAAATAAACAGAGACTATTAATACAGTGCTGCACGAGCTCTGGAATATAATAAAGTCCACATATACTTGCTTTATAACCTCATTCAACTAACTATGAACCGTGTTTGTGTAACGTGGCGCGTCAATGGTTAGGTACCCACAACACTAATTATGGTACTTCGCCCACCCTGTCCGCGGAGTTATTTCATAACTGTACTTAGTTTCTTTTAAGCCAGCTTGAATTAATCTGGAGCTACCTCTGCAGTCAAGTTATTTAGAGATTTCTTTTTGAAGAATATACTGACCATTAAACAGAAGTCCTATTTGTAAACAAACATGAGAGTGTCTAGATCACTTCTTTTGTTTTCAGTGATGTAAAATAAGTAGTGACCTCTACCCTTTTATGCAAAGTAAAAGGACTACACAATGTTTTCTACAATCAACCGGAAAACACAAGAAGAATTAAGTCTTCTTTGGAAGACTACAAGTCCTATATACAAACAGTTTTATTCAATAAGAAAGTAGATCAGATTTTCTAAAGTGACTAACTTTCACAGCACAGCCGTAGAACCTCCTCCCCATGTCACTTCCTTCAAAAGCCACACACCTGAGAGGCTTGGTATCGTGGAGAACGCAGTAGAGAGGACGGTCGAGCTCTTTGCCACAGAAATCATGGTCCTGGATGGTATCAGGGTTCTCCTACAAGGACACATGAATGTTTATAGCTCAGATCTTTTGTTTGGAAAACAAACCCCAGTTCAACGCTCCGCATGTAGCAGGAAATCACCAACATAGAAATAAAAATCCAGCTCAAGGAAGTTCAGGCCTTCCTTCCTCCCCTCTTGTCCGAACTTTTGTGTCGACATGGCCCGGAGGATGTGAGCCAATGCGATGCCGTAGGCGGCGTCGAATTTGAGAGAGGAGAGAGAGGGAGAGAGAGGGGAAGGGGGGTGTGGGGCGAAGAGATACAGTGAGAGAGCTAGAGGACTTCGACATGGTCCGGCTCGACCAAATACTCCACCTACTCGCCAGACCCACCAACCACCACCCACCTCCCCCGTCCCCCCCTTTTTTACATTTTTTTGCGCTGGGATGTTAAGGAGCCATTTACTATTGTCAGTACTAGTTTCAGCTTTGGCGAGCGAGTACAGAAAATTACTTCCCTCTCCATAATTACTCCATAAATAAATCGTTTTGTCCGTCTTCTCTCCCGAGTCACTTGCTCTTCCGCTACCCATCTTCTCTGGTTCCTTCCGTCTTTCGTGCTTCGTCTTCCCCACTCTACAGTCCACGTAGATGGATCTACGATTCGCCCACTTGCTCTGAAATACAGTAAGTTTTTTCCCCTCTGCTTAATACTTATGCGTTGTGCACTGTCTTTTTTTAAATGGATACTTGTTTTATGTTACCCTTTTAATTTTAGTTTTTGTGTTAATATCTTACCTCTTTTAAGAGGTTCTATAGGTGAATAATCTTGGAGGGCAACAGTTGATTTTTTTTCAGTTAGTTCGTTGCAAGCTTGTAGATTTGAGAAGGTCTGTGCGTGTTTTTTCATTTTTTACAAAGACACTAACATCTAGGGATATCACCGTAGCATCATTCGTTCCGCTCTATCTTACTCGTTGAAACAAGCGTGTATCAGTGATATACAATCTTTGAATTCTTTCTGCCATTAGCGGAGTGTTGAAACAATTTTTTTTAATAATTAATGAACCCGAGTCTTATATATTGTTACACCTCGCAGCCAAAGATGGCGTGTGATGTTTGCAGGAACCTCAACTGTCTCGGTGTTGAATCTGATGTTGCACAATCTTTCTTGATTGTGTCCTTGCCTCATTCTTATGAGTCATGCCTGGTAAGTTATCTTTATTCGGCAGTCAGCAACCACACGTATTCCTTTCGGAGCAAACTATACTGTGCATGCTTGTTTTTATTTTATGGGCCTTGATGTAATGTAATTAGAAGTTGAATTGTTTTGTATAGGTTTAATTAAATGTCATAGATGGTTCCCGTGCCCGTACCTGAAAGCCAGGAAATTTCAAGAAAAAAAACACTTTCATGATTTTTTTTTGAAAATCGGTAAAATATTTGTTTACCTATGTCTCAGTTTTACTTTTATGCAGTATGTCCCATGCTACTACCGGAACCAGGTCCTTTCTTTGATCTCTTTATGGAAAGATGAAGCTTTCGAGGATGGTTCTGAAGACGAAGATTTTGACCTTGTTTTCGGCACTGCTTAGGAATTGTCTTACAACATTAAGTTTACAGATTGCAATCACAGGTCTAAGTTTCATGGACCTGGATGGGAAAAGTTGATACGTGACTATGATTTGTTTTATGGTGATATTATAAAATTGGATTTGCAAGCAGAAGATTTCTTCTTTCCGATTGACTTGATGTTGAGTGAATCTTGAGGAGGTCACAAAGCGTTTCCCAAACCTTCCGTTGGTACGTTCTGATCGCTTATCAATATTTGTTCTGGTTTAACATTTATCTATTATAATTTTTCTGTGGCGTGCCGTTGATATCTATGTGCTTAATCTTTGCGATATAATGTATTAAATCTTTCTTTGTACTCACAATGTAGTTTAAAACTGTAATTTCCCTTTTAAAAGCCAATATTCATTTATTTTAGTTTTAAATGCTGTATTCATTGCTTCACACATGGTGGCTAATACATGGTTGTATTTATTTAGCCCTCGAAGGCCTCAGTTTATCGGAAAGGAGCTACATAGACGAGACAGTCTACACCCGGGGCATAAAACTTTCCTATATCGACATGGGTTGCATGATTAAACTAGTCCTAAATGCTAAACGCATCCCTGCCATTACCTTTGTGCATCGTCTATGTTTCACCAATGTTCACACAGACCGTTTGATACGTCGTTGTTTCTTTCTCTAAACCACAATCAACATGCGTGTCTTCGTAATCTAATGCTAGAATAATTTGTTATTGTACAGAAAATCCCAGCTATTGTTACCAATGATCTTAGGATGAAGCTTGGATTTTTACCTCTCAAGGGCAGCATCAGGCTTGTTCAAATTTTCAGCAGCATTGATTTGCCTGGAACCTACTGTATACACAAAGATGGAAGGATGGCGATCACCGGGATTTCTGCTTTTGCAAATACAGCCAGGCTGACAGTCAATTGCGTTGTACTCATCAGTATCAAGTGGCACACTGTGCGCGGGGAGGACTCGCTCTCACTTGTGATCACCGGTCTTTAGACCACATAAATTTGAACTACTATGGTGTTAAGTTAAGTATTGTACGTGTGTTATTTCAAACTATGAGTGCAGTTGGAATCCTCGTAGTACATACCTAATAGAACTTATGAGTTGAAATTCTTATTCAGACTATGGTGCTGAAAGCAGATGCGATCCTAAACGTGGTTGTTGTCGCTGTTGTTGTTGTTCTGGTTGTTGTTGTTGTTGTTATTGTTGTTGTTGTTGTGGATGTGTCTCTTGGTTCGACATGTTTTCTCAGAGAGGCACTTGAACCTAGTGCAGGTTCAGTGCTGTGTTAAGAAGACTCATGGTCATGCCTTTGTGCTTTGATTAACTTAGCTAACTTTGTGCAGTAAGAGAGGCACAACCGTGAAGTTAGTGAAGGCACGGTCATGTAGTATAAGAGAGTACGGTCGCCCCTCCCAGTTGTCATTATTTCAGCTGAGTCGTGTCCTCAGATCGGCACATTGGTCGAGCAAACGGTGCGGTCGTGCGTCCCATGTCAAAAAGAAGAGCTGCGATCGTGCGTCCGTGTTTGATATAAACGTACGAAATGTGATGCTCCGACAGACCCAACCATGCCCTCATGGCATTCATGTCCGTGCCTCTTCTTCTGAACGTCTCAACGGAATCATTTCGAACACAAATACAGGATACCATGTCGTACCTTCCTGGGACCCATGACCGTGCGCAGAATATACCACACCAGCGTCTCTCGAATAGGCCATTCCGTGCCTCACAGAGTAAACAGTGGGTGTTCGCCATGACTTCAAACCAAATTGTGCCTTTCTCCGATTAACGCCCATGCCTCTCCATCTGATCGAGTCGGTGGAATTATTCTGAAACCAAACACAGACGAGCGTGACTCTACATAATACCACACCAAGCCTATGCCTCTCGACTCACTGTGCCTCACAGAGTATACAGAGTCACACTCGCCCGTGTTTCTGTCAAAACAGTGAACAGTGGGTGCTCACTGTTGAAGCTGACCGGCCGTGCCTCTCCGTCTGAACGAGTCGACAGAAGCAATCGAAACCGAAACACGGGCGAGTGTGACTCTATATAAAACAGTGCCATGCCTTTGTGGGCCGCACGACAGTGCCTGTGACCCGAAATATCACAGAGAGGCACGAAACCCATGTGTTTATGAGTACAAGTCATGACACTACTTGGTACAAAAACGTGGCAATACGAACTTCAGGTCCGTGTTTTGCTTGAAAAACGTGGGATCATGATGTGCGTTCTTTGCTTGAAAAACGTGCCTGCTACATCCATGCGCCAGTGCGCCTAACAACAAAGGAACGAACCCTGACGGTGCCTGTCGGTGTCAAAACCGGCGGATCTCGGGTAGGGGGTCCCAAGCAGTGCGTCTTAGGATCAATGGTAACAGGAGGCAAGGGACACGGTGTTTTTACCCAGGTTCTGGCCCTCTCGATGGAGGTAAAACCCTACTCCTGCTTGATTAATATTGATGATATGGGTAGTACAAGAGTTGATCTACCACGACATCGGAGAGGCTAAACCCTAGAAGCTAGCCTATGGTATGATTGTTGTATATCTCTATCGACTAGCCTGGCCCCGGTTTATATAATGCACCAGAGGCCTAGGATAACAAGAGTCCTAGCTGAATACGCCGGTGGGGGAGGAGTCCTTGTCTTGATCGCCAAGTCTTGTGGATTCTTCCTTGTATGCGGCAGCTGTCCGGACTGGCCCATGAGTATACGGCCATGGGGGTCCTCGGCCCAATCCAACTGATCGGGAGACGACGCATTGAGTACCCCCTAGTCCAGGACACCGCCAGTAGCCCCCTGAACCGATATTCAAGTTAGGGACGCTCCTCGATTCTTCCAAACGGTTCTTCATCTTCTGTTGCCGGTCTTGAAAACTGGTTCAACAAATCTTCTCATCTTCTATCTTGAGGATCGCCGAAATGCATTCGACGAGTTTACACGTCTGGTATCCGAGGAGCCCCTTTAAGTTTCCAGCCTTTATCAATGCCTTGTTATTTTTATGCCACACCTCGGGTTCGAAGTTGTTCCCGGGAGGCAGTGTCCTCTTGCGTCCGAGCTCTAACGCCGGACTGCATTCAAGGTATCTCTTGCAGCCAAGCACCAATACCGGACTGCTTTCGAGCTCCAACGCCGAAATGTATCCAAACTCCAACGCCGGACTGTGTCCAAGCTCCAATGCCGGACTATGTCCAAGCTCCAACGCCGGACTATATCCAAGATGTCATAGATCATCTTGGTCCAAAAAAGTTGAAGGAGTTTAGCTGAGCTTAATGCCGGAAATGCCCTCTAAATAGCCAGCCACTTGCTTCCGAGCTGAATGCCGAACTGCTTCCGAGGTGGTTAAGCACCTCGGTCATGGGCTGATTTTTGGTCAATGTTTTTTATTGACGCAATTTATTCTCTGACGAGATATATAGCCAGTAGCCCTCAAGGTGTGTATCGGTCTAAAACCCGAGATGCACCTGAAGGATGACATAAGACCGCTGATCCCAGTAACCGCCGAGACTCAGGTTGATTTGCAAAATCGGCCTGATGATCAAGTCCTACCTCGGCAGAATACTTCGGGACACAAAAAGCGGCATGCTCAGTCCTCGAGACTCAGGTTGGGTGCGTCCGACCAACCTGAGGATCAAAATCTCCTCGGAAACTGTATTGCACTTAAAATTTTCTGCATAGAACAGGCAATGCAGTAGCCCCTGAGACACTGGTAGGGTGGGCCAGATGAGGGGATCGATGTGCCCCTTTAATATTTGTAAATAATGAGCTCGAAGCCCAGTAGCCCCCGAGCCTTAATGCGGGCATGGGTGGCCAAATTAACGATCGATATCCATAGTAAAATCACAAATTATGTGTAATGAATCTATGTATCCAAGTACTTTATGTCGTTAATGCTCGGATCCGCATTGTACAAAACTTTGTTGACCGACCATCGGCTTCAACCTCCTCGGCCAGTAGCCGAGGAGTGTTTGTCCTACTTTATAAAGCCTTTATGAGGGCAAAGATTTACGACAAACAAGACAATCTGGCCATACAGTTTTATAAACAAAGGTACGCAGAGAGATATGTTATATTGTTGTTTAACATAGGAAATGTCTTCCAAAGGAAATAGTCCGCTATAAGTTCCTTTCTTTGGGTTGGCATGCTAAGCATGATCATGAAACCTTAGCTCTAATGTAAGAGCAAATTATTGAGGATTTAGTTTGGGAGGCCAGTTACTAGCCCCCGGTAGTGTTTGGCGACAATTGAGGTCAAGCCGTAAACACTTCGTCCAATGTTATGAATGGCACGTTGTTTAACACCATCATCGGATCGCTGACCAGTTTACGCTTATTGTGACAGTCAGTTTTCGGCTTTCTCCACTGAGGTGCTTAACCATGTGAGCTGGAAGCACAATCGTAGTGGTTCTCCCTTTGCACACCTAGCCGAACAAAGCGGAACATAGGAGGCAAACGCAGGAGCCGGGCAACCCAACTATTGACCGAAGACGCAATTCGAAACCGATGCATTTATAGCAATATCCGAGAATGTTTTTGCCGAATCTCTAAAGGTGTCCGGCGTTGCACTGCGAGACTTGTGCTGAAAACACACAATAGTTTAAAAGTGCCTTAAGCTTGGAAAACCAAGAAAAACGTCAGTAAAAACTTGACGTCCGAACAAGATCAAGTGTTCGGTGCCAATCCGAAAATTGGCCTTAGCAAAAGAAGTGCTTCTGTCGTGCTTTAACATGATACATCTTATCTCAAGACTTCAAGCGGGTCAGCCTACGGCTTCAACCTCCTATCCCGAGGGCGGAGTACTTCTCATTAGGCCAGTTTAGCAAACTAAACTCTAGCGGCTTTGAGAGAGAAATTAGGCTCCCCGGCTAGTGACCACACGCTCGTGTCGAAAAAGGAGTGATAGATAATAATAGTAATAATAAAACTTTGCAACCACTAAGAAGAAGAACACTTATCATAAAACGGCTCATATAAATTTAAGAGCCCCAAGTGACTTGGGTAAAAGAATGATTGCATGTACCAAAGTACTTATATCATATCTATGTTCAACCGAACTTTAAACGCGTCTTAACCGACCGTCGGCTTCTCCCTCTTCGGTCAAGGACCGAAAAGTGTTATGTACTCCATCTGTCGAGAGTATCGACGGTGTTTCCAATAACCAGGCAATCAGGCCATAAGGCTGTAACAGACAAAGCGTGCTCAGGGAACTTATGCTATATTACTACGAAGTGTAAGAAGCATCTTTGAAGAAAATAGTACCCCCACCGATACCTTTCTTTGGTGCTCATTGTTATTATGAGACTTGTGCAATAGATTTTTTGTACTCATGAGTTCCGTTGTGTGCCGACCATCATTGAAAACAATAAGAGCGCTAGCTTTTGGCTTCACCCAGTCTGAGGTCCGGCTCGGGTGACCCGATCGTGATAATCGCAGAAGTGCTCCCTTTACTCCCTAGCCGAACAATCGGGAACGTAGGGATAAGCACAGGAGCCAGGCAACCCAGCTTGCAAATCGCTTAAGTCAATATGGTGCATATTGTGGCATAATACACGAACAAGGAACGAAGCCGTACAAGTATAATCATATGCAAGAGGAAAAAGCTTCATGAAGGAAGCCCCCAAGTAAATGGGGTATTTGAATTTGGCGTCAAAAACAAAGTTTGGACAAGGAAATTTTTACAAGCAACTTTTTTCCAAAAAAGTATAATGCTTGGTCGAGCCGAACACAAGTTAAAAATTTAAAACTTTGAGCATGAAGGCAACTTAGCTGGTTTAATGTGTTTGGTATTGATGACGCGGTCCGAGCTTGATGCGGGACAAGGTTCCATCCCCCAAGCCGGTCCCGAGGTGGCGGAGCAAAGAGCTCGGCACGCCGAAGTGGTGACATAGCATGGTCAATGGAGGACGACAGGGTGTTGCCGAAGTCCCTGGCATGGGGTAATGAAGTGTTGACGAAGCCCCCCGTCCAGCCGAGGTGACGCCAAAGGATATAGTCCGGCTGGATCATTTTCCTGTGCACAAAAAATAGTGCAAATCGGAGATAATAGTAATAATAATAATAATAATAATTCATTGCATAACAAATAATTTATGCAAAGTGAGTAATAAAAGAAATATGGCCTGGCGCCGAAGTCAATGTCGATGCAGGGCGGCGGCGTGATGCGGTAAAGGCATGGCAAGGCCTGAATTCACAGGTCGGTTCGAGTTCCGGATGCGGCGTTCGCCGGACTATGTACGGAAACTGACCGAACCACCATGCGACCGTCGTTAATGCGGCCACCATTTGATAGACCTGCGTACATATGATGGACAAACCAGAGTAATAATTTATTGGGAAAAATGAATCCTAACAAGCAAAAAATACTAGGATTAATAGCACCTGGCTTATTTGTTGTAGCAATCCGAAGAAAGGTGATTCCCAAAATTGGGACTCGATCCGCACACCTATTGCCTGATGGGCAATAAAGCGACGGCATGACGATGCTGGCAAAGGTTGGCTCGCCGAGGCAAAGCCCTCGGTCCAGCTAACATGACGGAGCTGGTCGGCCAGCGAGGCCGACGTCTCTGGAGTAGGTTGATGAAGAGATGATGAAGCCCCCGGTCCAGCTAACGTGATGAAGCCTCGGTGTCAGCCGATGAGTCGAAGTAGGTCGGCGTGGTGGACACCAGCTTGAAAAAGCAATAGTGCGGCCCTGCCGATGCAGGTCGTGATGTGGTTGATGCCGGCTTGATGAAGTGACCGTGCGGCGATGCAGGTGTGCCCGCTCCGTGTAATCCGTGGGGCGGCGATGTTGGTGATGATTTATCCTTCGCGATGCCGAACTATTGTTCGGCTGGCTGAGATGATGATCATCCGAAGAAATTGAGCTCGGCTCAACAAAGCGATGACGTGTCTAATGCAGGTCGGACGCCGTGGAGTGATGTTGTCGGGCTGGTTTGACACCGGCATGACGATGAAGTTCATATTGAAATAATACTTTTAATACTACTGGGATGTGTTTGAGAATAAAACACAACACCTCATACGAAAACTTCCTTCAAAAAGAATGTCCGAGATCCCGTTCATAAAGAAGATGAATTCGGGCCGGATTCGTTCTCGCGCAGAAAGTAGATCCAAAAAGTGATGCACTAATCAGAAGTTTCCCGGAGTTTGGACGGTCGGATCGAGCTGAATTTTTGGCAGGTGGTAGATATGGGAATTCCGCAGCAAGTCAACGGTTGGATCTTCCAAAGAACATCCGAGCTAGATGCTGCATACCACGCCCTAAACTCGTCCGGATTCTCGTCCAGATTCAACAGGGCTCCGGTATATCGGAGATTGCCGGAGATTCCTCCATCGGAACTCGACGAAATTTTTGCAGGGTTGTTGTAGACTTAATTCCACATAATTCCACTGAAGTAATCATTTAGGCGACACTCGAGGAGGCGGTGGCGGCGGATACAAGTTTGCTGTCCAGAAAAACAGCACGGTCGCCTGAGGGCAATGTTGACGTTGAGCCCCCGAGCTCCATGGACGACTCCTCCATGATCTTGATAGAGATCGGAGTTGGTGTTGATGAAAGCCCTCATCCGAACATGACGATCGGAGGTAGGGCACAGTCCTCAGTCAAGCCAAGGTGACCAGCCGAGCTGGTGACGAAGAAGCCAACGTCGTAGTTGAATTGCAGTCGAGTCATTGATCCTTTCGCCGGTCACACAGCGGAACTCTCAATGAAAGCACCAATGTCGGTGTCAATACCGGCGGATCTCGGGTAAGGGGTCCCAAGCAGTGCGTCTTAGGATCAGTGGTAACAGGAGGCAAGGGACACGATGTTTTTACCCAGGTTCGGGCCCTCTCGATGGAGGTAAAACCCTACTCCTACTTGATTAATATTGATGATATGGGTAGTGCAGGAGTTGATCTACCACGAGATCAGAGAGGCTAAATCCTAGAAGCTAGCCTATGGTATGATTGTTGTATATCTCTATCGACTAGCCTGGCCCCGGTTTATATAATGCACCAGAGGCCTAGGATAACAAGAGTCCTAGCCGAATACGCCGGTGGGGGAGCAGTCCTTGTCTTGATCGCCAAGTCTTGTGGATTCTTCCTTGTATGCGGTAGCTGTCCAGACTGGCCCATGAGTATACGGCCATGGGGGTCCTCGGCCCAATCCAACTGATCGGGAGACGACGCGTTGAGTACCCCCTAGTCCAGGACACCGTCAGTGCCTTTGTGGGCTGAACGGCCATGCCTCTCCGTCTGATCGAGTCGACGAAATTATTCGGAACACAAACACACGGGAGCATGACTCTATAGTATACGGTAGCATGCCTTTTAGCACCACACGCCCGTGCCTGTGACCCTTAAGACTGCCACAAGTCATGTCGCTGCTTGGAACAGAACCGTGGCTATATTCACTTCACGCCCATGCTTCTAATAAAGGAAGCACCACGCAACTCAGCACCAAGCCGTGGCTTTTAAAAACAAGGAGCTTACGCTTTTAAACACCTCCACTGTTGAACCAGCAACTCGCAAAGTAAACTTTTAGCGTTAACATCTAAAACCATTCTGCTTTGTTTCCATAATAAATATACGAAACGTGACGGTCCGACAGACCCAACCATGCCCTCATGGCATTCATGTCCGTGCCTCTTCTTCTGAACGTCTCAACGGAATCATTTCGAACACAAATACAGGATACCATGCCGTGCCTTCTTGGGATCCATGACTGTGCGCAGAATATACCACACCAGCGTCTCTCGAGTAGGCCATTCCGTGCCTCACAGAGTAAACAGTGGGGTTCACCATGACTTGAAACCAAACTGTGCCTTTCTACGATGAACGCTCGTGCCTCTCCATCTGATCGAGTCGACGGAATTATTCTAAAACCAAACACAGACGAGCGTGACTCTACATAATACCACACCATGCCTATGCCTCTCGACTCACTGTGCCTCACAGAGTATACAGAGTCACACTCGTCCGTGTTTCTGTCGAAACAGCGAACAATGGGTGCTCACTGTTGAAGCTAACCGTCTGTGCCTCTCCGTCTGAATGAGTCGACAGAAGCAATCGAAACAGAAACACGGGCGAGTGTGACTCTGTATAAACCAGTGCCATGCCTTTGTGGGCCGCACGATAGTGCCTGTGATCCGAAATATCACAAAGGCGCGAAAGCCCACGCGTTTATGAGTACAAGTCATGACACTACCTGGTACAAAAACGTGGCAATACGAACTTCAGGTCCGTGTTTTGCTTGAAAAACATGGGATCATGATGTGCGTTCTTTGCTTGAAAAACGTGCCTTCTACGTCCACGTGTCTGTGCGCCTAACAACAAAGGAACAAACCCTGACAGTGCCTTTGTGGGATGAATAGCCGTGCCTCTCCGTCTGATCGAGTTGACGGAATTATTCCGAACACAAACAAACGGGAGCATGACTCTATAGTATACGGCAGCATGCCTTTTAGCGCCGCACGCCCGTGCCTGTGACCCTTAAGACTGCCGCAAGTCATGTCGCTGCCTAGTACAGAATCGTGGCTGTATTCACTTCACGCCCGTGCTTCTAATAAAAGAAGCGCCACGCAACTCAGCACCAAGCCGTGGCTTTTAAAAACAAGGAGCTTACGCTTTTAAACACCTCGACTATCAAACCGGACACTCGCAAAGTAAACTTTTTGCGTGAACATCTAAACCCATTCCGCTTTGTTTCCATTATAAACGTATGAAACGTGACGCTCTGGCAGACCCAACCATGCCCTCATGGCATTCATGTCCGTGCCTCTTCTTCTGAATGTCTCAACGGAATCATTTCAAACACAAATACAGGATAACATGCCGTGCCTTCCTGGGACCCATGACCGTGCGCAGCATATACCACACCAGCGTCTCTCGAATAGGCCATTTCGTGCCTCATAGAGTAAACTGTGCCTTTCTGCGATGAACGCCCGTGCCTCTCCATCTGATCGAGTCGACGGAATTATTCTGAAACCAAACACAGACGAGTGTGACTCTACATAATACCACACCAAGCCCATACCTCTCGACTCACTCGCCCGTGTTTCTGTCGAAATAGTGAATAGTGGGTGCTCACTGTTGAAGCTGAACGGCTGTGCCTCTCCGTCTGAACGAGTCGACAGAACAATCGAAACCGAAACACGGGCGAGTGTGACTCTGTATAAAACAGTGCCATGCCTTTGTGGGCCACACGACAGTGCCTGTGACCCGAAATATCGCAGAGAGGCGCGAAAGTCCACGCGTTTATGAGTACAAGTGCGTCAATCAAATGGAGGCATGGAGTCCGACTTGTTGCCACTGTCCGATGTCACTGTTCTCGCAGCGACATCACAAAAAATACTACTTTTTTCTGATAAATGGTGTTTTGCAACACCTGCGTCCTCCAAAATACATTTTGTTAACTAGGTAGCTGACAGCGAAATTTCACAAGACAAGGCAAGAAACTCTACTCCACTGCTTAACAACACCAGACGCACACAACAGACAAGGACGCTGCTGTATATCTAGTCCCCACCGACCTTCTTGTTGGTTTTCTCCCGGCGCAGTTCATCGATCTCCTCCTTCAGCGCCTTCATATTCTCGTCATGTCGCTTCACAGCTGCGGCCGATTCCTGGAACGACCGGGTGTGCTCTTCAAGGAGATTTCCCGTCTCAGCCATAATTTCTACGATCCTGGCATTTGCCTTCTCCAAATCTTCTATTGTTTCCTGGCAAAGCTTCTTCCACGCGTAGGTGATCTCCAGCAGCTGCTCGTACGTTTTGTCAGCCTTTGGAATTGAAACCAAAGCATTCATCTCATCGACCAGATTATTGAGGATAACTAACAAGGACCTCACAGCACTTGCCGTCGCCGCCCCGCTCACCATTCCGATCTCTCTCATGCCACAACTGCTCCCCAATTCTACAGCAGGGGGCTTCTATTGAAGAGCACGACGCATACTAACCCTACCTCCAATAGACTGTAAATCAGTATGAGCAAGACACACCCGCATCAAATTAGGAGTCAGCTGACCACAATAAATCATGTTTCACAAACTAAATCAAAGCAGCTGAAGAAAGAAAAAAACGAATGAAGGAGAAGCAGAAACAGGGTGAACTTACAAACGAGGAACCCTCGCGAGCCGGGATCTCTTCCCGCAACAGGGCATGGCGGTCTGGAGTAGTATCCTTCTGCCCAGCCATGGTGGAGATGGTCAGTGAAAAGAGATGAGCAAGAGGAAAGGAAGGCCTGGCGGCGGACGAAGGGAGGAGTAGAATGTGGCTAGGGTTCCGAGACTCCCTCCGTCTGCCTTAAATAGCCGGAGACTGGCCTCGGGCGACATGCCAGAGCAGCGTCACCCGAGGAGACGCCCGTCAGACCATTAGGTTTCTGGAGCGGCGCCACGTGGCGTTCACTCCCGAATACGAAGAGACGCCCGTCGAACCGTTGGGTTTCTGCGATAAACGCATGAATGTGACTCTTGGTAAATCATAACCACGACTCTCCGCGCTGCACGGATGTGCCTGCCATTGTGAACAGTTCAATGAAATCATTTGGAACACGAAAACAACAAAACATGACTCTTCACAATACCACGCCGTCACTTCCTGGGACTCGCCACCGTGCAAAGAATACACCACAACAGCTTCTCTCGAACAAGCCATTCCGTGCCTCACCGAGTAAATAGTGAGTGTTCACATCTGAACCTTTTCTGCTGGGTTTTCGCAATTACAGAAAGGAACCTGACTGTGGGTAAGCCCAAACGGTGCCTTTCAGCTGGGTTTCATCTGATTGAGTCAACGAAATTATTCCGAACACAAACACAGACGAGCGTGACTCTATACAATACCACACCATGCCCGTGCTTCTCCCATCTAATCGAGTCCACACCTCTATCGAGTAATATAAGAAACATCAATAAAGAAGCGTGACTATGCTTGTGGAAACAAGGAAACAAGCTTTTAAAAACAGCGTCTCTCACATAGGCATTCGGTGCCTCACAGATTCAACAACAAGTGTGGGTGTCATAACCCATTCCTCTAGGTTGAAAAAACGAACGTGACTGTGCGTAACGCAAAGCTATGCCTCTGTGAACTCACCGGTCGTGCCTCTCCTAATCAAGTCGACGGAAGCACTCGAAACAAAAACACAGGGGAGCATGACTCTATATTATGAGTACGCAAGAAGATGTCTGCTTTTAAAAACAACGTCTCTCATATAGGGCATTTCGTGCCTCATAGAGTAAACGCCCGTGGCTGTGCGTAAGACAAAGGTTAGCGTGACTCTATGTAATACCACAGACCATGCCTTTGAGCGCTTCATGCCCGTGCCTGTGACAATTGTGACCCCGCGTAAAATGCAATCATGCCTCTCTAGTCCGACATACCGTGCCTCCTCTGGTGATAGAGTCAAAGGAATAACATACTATGGACTGTACGTCCACATCGAATAACATACTACGGACTGTACGTCCGTGGTTTTAAATACAAGGAAATAAGCTTTTAAAAAACAACGTCTCTCATATAGGGCGTTCCGTGCCTCACAGAGTAAACGCCCGTGGCTGTGCATTAGACAAAGATTAGCGTGACTCTATGTAATACCACCGACCATGCCTTTGAGCGCTTCATGCCCGTGCCTGTGACAATTGTTACCCCGCGTAGAACTTAATCATGCCTCTCTGGTCCGACATACTGTGCCTCCTCTGGTGATAGAGTCAAAGGAATAACATACTATGGACTATACGTCCACACCCGAATAACATACTATGCATTGTACGTCCGTGCTTTTAAATACAAGGAAATAAGCTTTTAAAAAACAACGTCTCTCATATAGGCCATTCCGTGCCTCACAGAGTAAACGCCCGTGGCTGTGCATAAGACAAAGGTTAGCGTGACTCTATGTAATACCACCGACCATGCCTTTGAGCGCTTCTTGCCCGTGCCTGTGACAATTGTGACCCCACGTAAAACGCAATCATGCCTCTCTGGTCCAACATACCGCGTCTCCTCTGGTGATAGAGTCAAAGGAATCATTTGGAACACAAAGAGACACGAACGTAGACCCGAACTGTTCTACATGCCTGTGTGGCATGTAGGACAGTGCGTTACAATGCCGAAGCGAGGACCGTGTGTCTGGTACGTGACAATCCGTGCCTCTGCCATGCTTCATTGGTTTTGTCCGTGAGCGTTTCAGCAAAATCACCTGCAAAGCAGAGGCACGGCCTTGAATCTTGTAGTGTCTTGATTTGTCAACGTGCCCGTGAAAAATTTTGCTACTCGCAGAGGGAAGATGACTGTAGGACCATGCTTGTGGCGTCAAACAAATTCTTCTATTGAATGTGTGCTGTAAATAATTAAAACATGGACGGGCACACCCGTGGCTGGTCTACATCTTCAACCGTGCATCTTGTACCTTGTAAGCCGTGGCTCTATTTAATGTTTAAAGCAGCCACCTACCTTTTAATCGTTACGAGTAGTAATTAACCCTGACCCTCCCGTCAAAAGAAAAAAAGAGGTAATTAATCTGGACCCCTCTGCTCCCCGTCGCGGGTATTTAAGTCGTTTCATGGATTGACAGGCTGTAATCCATTTCTCCAGATCCACCTCAGTGAGCACTGGTCGTGGGCGGCGCCACCCATGGAATGTAGGTGGAGATGGAAAGCGCTGCTCATAGGATCAAGAGGTCGAGAGTGGTGCCTCCGGTGACGCCGCCTTCTGGTGGTGTTCTGGTCGTTGGAGGGGATGGAAGCGACGACCGTGCTCCCTCTCGATCCGAGGAGGAAGAAGAGGGATGTCATGCGGACCGCATCAGCGATCTCGCCGACGGCGTCCTAGGTGAGACCATCTCTCGTCTTCCCATCAAGGATGGCATCCGTACTCGAATCCTTGCATGTCGCTGGCGTCCTTTGTGGTCCAACGCTCCTCAGAATCTCGAGTGCCACGAGATCTCTGTCTCTCGTCTTTTTAACGATCGAGAAAAAGTTCAAATCGAGACCATATCTCATCTGTCCGCCTTCACCAAGGAGTGCGTTCGCAAATGCTATTCCGGTTGAAATACTATCTCTGATGCTGTCAGTCTTCTGGAATCCATTCTGTCCGGCCATGCTGGCTCTGTTAGCCGCCTCTGTATCTCGGCGTGCTACCTGAAGTGCAGACCTTCCATCGTTGATGCCTGGCTCCGATCCTCGAAGCTGAACAATATCTAGGTTCTTGAGTTCTACTACCTTTGCCCAAGGTTTCTGACGCAAGAGGTAACATTACTGGATCTATGCACTTCGTCTACGCCCTTGGCACCGGAGTCCGTGTTTCAGTTTTCTTCCTCTCTCCACACTCTTGCCTTTGCTCTTTGCAAAATACCGGACAATTACGTTGGGACGCTTAAGCTACCACTGGTGAAAAGACTCTTGCTCGTGGAAGTTGATATATCAGACGCCTCGCCGCAAAGTATAATCCACTCTAGTTGCCCTGGACTTGAGTCTCTCCTGTTTGTTTGCAATAGAGGAGGTCATCGCGTCACAATAAACTCGTCTAACATTGTAAGCATTGGCATTCATTGTCCATTCGGAAAACTCATTATTGAGGATGCCCCTTCGGTTCAATGATTGATTGTTGATTGTCTGGTCGAAGGCTGTTCGATAACTGTTGTCTCTGCACCTAAACTGGAGGCGTTGGGTGAATTCGTGTTCATGCCCCCCTCGACGCGTCTTGATGTACTGCCTTTCCTTCATACTGGAACAGAGCTGCACTTGTTCCAATGTTCGTTCTATTAATTTGATGGTCTATGTTCTATTCTTCATGCAGAGTCAGGACTTGGAGTTAACTGGTGTCTCTACGTCTGAACCGTATCCATGTCATCCCACGTGTATCGAGGTATTGAGTTTTCACGATACTTCCAGCTTCACTTTGTTTGTGAGGAAACACGTTTTATTTCATCCAACCTTTATTCTACTTTGTTTTGTGATCCACCTTCTGTTACTTTTCATCAAGGGTTTGAGGGCAGTCAGTCTAACAAGAATGCGTCAGTCTGTCAAGACCTTGCTTATCTACATGGATTATAAGGTGGACATTGTCATTGAATTGCTGCAGTGCTTTCCAAAAGTGGAGAACTTGTTTGTCGAGGTGATGATCTTCAGAAATGTGCATACTGTAGTACTCGTTATTTTTCAAAATGCTCTTCTTAATTTTGACTGAAATTGATGCACCCGTATCTACACATGATTTATTGTTGGATACATCCATACATAGACAAGTCTATGTCTAACTTCTTGTCACGGAGGTGGTAGAACTAATTGTTTCATTTGGTTTTTTCATGGTCTGTAACTCTTTTTATAGACGCTAAGTATTTTCAACCTATCATTTATATTTTAGGGATTTTCGATTTCTGATGGTGAAAAAAACAAATGGCGTCGTAAGTACTGATAGTTTCTCAAACATCACGACATTTGCCTGAAGACAGTATCACTAGGACATTATGTTCGCTCCGGGAGTTACGCTGATTTCGCGATGTTCTTTGTTCTTAGTGCAAAGGATCTGGAGACCATGACCATTAAGTTTTCCTCCCCTCCCGCAGAGTTCACGGGAGTATTTTACGAAAAGCAACAAAAGGTTCTGGGGTGGCATAGAAGGCCTTCTAAACGTGCATGTCTTAGATTATCATCAAGTTGCAGCCATGCGCGTCCACATTTAAGAACGAGGAGTATTGAATACCTGGATTTGACGGTTCCGTTCAGGTGTGGATGCTGAAATCAGGCCTTGTGTTACTTGTCCAGGTGTATAGAGTTATTTGTTGTTGCATTCTCTTTGCATCCTGTGTAGGCTTGTCTGAAAGAGGAGCTTGGGTTCTATGTAAACTTTATCAGAGAACCATTGTAGTCTTTGCACCGTTTGTAGTCTTGTCTATTTTTGTGTTGCGTGCAGCCATGAAGGAAGTTTGTGGTTTTGCGGCTTTGTATGGGCCAAAGGACTATGTAATTCTGTAGCACAAAGGTTAAAATATATAAAGTAGTTTTAATTTTTCAGTGGAGAAATGCTCGCTGTACGTGTAACCGTACATGTGTTGTATGTACGACAGTGCCTCTCGTATGTAACTGTCATGCACAGCATGGATGCACATCCGTTCCTGTGTTGCATGTAGAGCAGTGCTTCTCGTATGTACTTGCCAACACACTGAGGAGCTGCAGTTGAGCCTTGCACTGATGGAGCTGCACTTGAGTCGCTGCACTGTTTCTGCTCCTTGTTCTGTGGTTATAAAAAACGAGTTGTAAGTTTATTTGGTGAAGTTGTAGAAACAAAACAAATTTAAGCATAAGAGATTTTGCTTGTTTATTACTCAGCTGAGAAAATATTATAAGGGCGATAGGTTTGCGGGTAAATTTTTGCAGCCATTTCGTTATGAAGCTGCATGGTGTAAGAATACAACCATGCGTCTCTGCTGCGACACAAGAGAGATGAAAAGAGCTCAAAGCATAGATAGCCGCCCCAGCGGTAGACCAAACCTGTTTTGTGGGGCATTACGTAGTGCCTCTGGTGACCGCACAACTGTGTTTCTACTTAACAGGCCACACCCAAATGCGTCTCGGGGATTCTAGCCGTGACACCACAGACTCACAACCATGCTTTTGACCTTGTCGTGACATCATGATGTCTGTTGTGTGCTTGAATAATGTGCCTTCCACACCCACCCTACTGTGCTGTAGCAAAGAAGCAACGCCAGCTGATAAAGTGCTTTTTCTACTACTAAAAGTGTGGCCCTCGTTGCTTGACTTCCATTCGTTTGACAGTGGATCTTTGGTACAGAACCGTGGTTTGCTTTTAAGGACAGTGTCTCTCGGATCGGTCATTCATAGCCTCACAAAGTAAACAGTGAGGGTTCACATCTAAATCCAATTTTGTTATGTTTCTGCAGTAAACCCTCGTACGTGACTCTGCCTAATACTGAAGTATGCCCCCATGGGCTTCTCGTCCATGCCTCTACATCTAAACGAGTCGACAGAATCATGCGGGAAACAGACACAGGCGAACATGACTCTATATAATACCACACGATGCCTTTGTGGATTTGACGCTCGTGGCTGTGATCCTAATGACTGAAACACTGAAACTCAGGCGAACGTGTTTGCGTTTCTGTTTCACAAATGGATATAGTGTCTGGCAGTAGGTTAACAACATTTGCTGTGTAAGAATCCTGTGCGGCATGTAGAACAGTGCACGCCGTATCCCTTCACGCCGTTGTGTGGTACGTGGCAAACCGTGCGCTTGCCATGGTCGTGCCCGTGTTACAGGCATGATCGTCTATGTGTTTGCTGACAGACCGTGGTTCACTGAATCATTCGGAACACAAACACAACCACAAGTAAACATGACTCTATATAATACCACACGATGCCTCTGTGGACTTGACGCTCGTGCCTGTGACCCTTATCACCGAAACACAGAGAGTCACAAACATACATAGCCGTGTCTGTAGAGAGTTGAAGTCCGTTTAGCTAAGGAAATGTGCGGCTTGCGCAATAAAAGCATGAACATGACTTTGCCTAATACCAAAGTTTGCCTCTATGGGTTTCTCGTCCGTGCCTCTCCGTCTAAATGAGTCGACGGAATCATTCGGGAAACAGACACAAGCGAACATGACTCTATATACTACCACACGAAGCCTTTGCTGATTTGACGCCCGTGCCCGTGACCCTTATCACTGAAACACAGACAGACACAAATGTACATAGCCGTGGCTGCAGGAGACTTGAAGTCTTTTCAGCTAATGAAATGTACGGCATGAGCAAAAGAACATTTAGCGATAGACCGAAATGCCGTGTTCACTGTTGACAGACACAAACGGGCGTCTCTTCGTATTCGGGAGCAGAAACCCAAATGATTGTAATGCAGCAAAGTTTCTCCCAGAAACACAGTTTCACAACCTTGCCTGTCGCCCGAAACATACACCCCGTTATGAGTACGCAAGTCATGGCGCAACTTAACACAGAACCGTGATTCTTAGTAATTCCACACCATGCCTTTCTGGGATTCACGCCCGTGCCTCTGACCCAAAATATTGCAACATAGAGAACCACGAAAGTCCACGAGTTTAAGAGTACAAATCATGATCCTGCTTACTACAGAACTGAGACTACATGGACTTCAGGTCCGTGCTTTTCATATTCGTGTCTCTAGAATCGGCCACGCTTTCACCTTCATGTTTTGGCATCGTGACATGCATTCTTTGCTTGAAAACCATGATGTCTACATCGACGCGACTGGCAGCCTAACATGACTCAGCCTAATGGAAAAATGTGCCTCCATAGACTCCATGACCGTGCGTGTCCAAGTGAACGAGTAAGCGGAATCATTTTCACCAAAACTACGTACGGTTCGCAAAAACGTGCTCCCAGCGGGCGAACGAAGTGCCTCTTGTGGAAGCACAAACATGTGTTGCATGACACTAGCCTAGTCATCCACATGTACCAACAAACGAAATAACGCCTGTGCCTCTCCATCTGATCGAGTTGACGGAATTATTCTAAACACAAACACAGACGAACGTGACTCTATATAATACCACACCATGCATATGACTCTCCATCAGATCGAGTCAGTGCCTTTATCGAGTACTACATGCAACAACAACAAAGAACCGTGGCTGTGCTTTTGAAAACAAGGAAAGAAGCTTTCAAAAACATCTTCAACAGTCAGTGTTCGCATCTCAACCCATTCCACTGGGTTACCCCAACTAAAGAAACGAACATGACTCTGGCTAATCAGAAGAATTGCCTCCGTCGGATTCACGTACATTCCTCTCCAACAGAATGAGTGAGTGCAATCATTTTGAAATACCAAAAGCATACACCCATGGTAATGTGACTATGACTGTGCATAATGCAACCCTATGCCTCTGTCGGCTGACCAGCCGTGCCTCTCCGTTTGAACGAGTCGACAGAAGCATTCCAAACAGAAACATGGGCGAGTGTGCCTCTGTATAAAACAACACCATGCCTTTGCGGGATGCACGCTAGTGCCCGTGACCCGAAATATTACCTAGAGGCACGAAAGTCCACGATTTTATGAGTACAAGTCATGACGCTACCTAGTACAGAACCGTGGCTATACGGACATTAGGTCCGCGTTTTGCTTGAAAAACGTGAGATCGTGATGTGCATTCTTTCCTTGAAAAATGTGCCTTCTACATCCACGCGTCTGTGCGCCTAACAACCAAGGAACGAACCCTGACGGTGCCTTTGTGGGCTGAACGCCCGTGCCTCTCCATCTGATCGAGTCGACGGAATTATTCAGAACACAAGCACACGGACGCGTGACTCTATATTATACGTCAGCATGCCTTTTAGCACTGCACGCCCGTGCCTGTGACCCTTAACACTGCCACGAACATCGACGCCATCGCAAGTGTAATAGTCATGTCGCTGCCTGGTACAGAACCGTGGTTGTATTCACTTCACGCCTGTGCTTCTAATAAAAGAAGCGCCACACAACTCAGCACCAAGCCGTGGCTTTTAAAAACAAAGAGCTTACGCTTTTAAGCACCTCGACTGTCGAACCGGACACTCGCAAAGTAAACTTTTAGCGTTAACATCTAAACCCATTCCGCTTTGTTTCCATTATAAACGTACGAAACGTGACGCTCGGACAGACCCAACCATTCCCTCATGGCATTCATGTCCGTGCCTCTTCTTCTGAATGTCTCAACGAAATCATTTCGAACGAAAATACAGGATATCATGTCGTGCCTTCCTGGGACCCATGACCGTGCGCAGAATATACCACACCAGCATCTCTCGAATAGGCCATTCCGTTCCTCACAGAGTAAGCAGTGGGTGTTCACCATGACTTCGAACCAAACTGTGCCTTTCTGCGATGAACGCCCGTGCCTCTCCATCTGATCGAGTCGACGGAATTATTCTGAAACCAAACACAGACGAGCGTGACTCTACATAATACCACACCAAGCCTATGCCTCTCGACTCACTCGCCCGTGTTTCTGTCAAAAAAGTGAACAGTGGGTGCTCACTGTTGAAGCTGAACGGCCGTGCCTCTCCGTCTGAACGAGTCGACAAAACAATCGAAACCAAAACACGGGCGAGTGTGACTCTGTATAAAATAGTGCCATGCCTTTGTGGGCTGCACGACAGTGCCTGTGACCTGAAATATCACAGAGAGGCGCGAAAGTCCACGCGTTTATGAGTACAAGTGTGTCAATCAGATGGAGGCATGGAGTTCGACTTGTTGCCACTGTCCGATGTCACTGTTCTCACAGCGACATCATAAAGAAATACTACTTTTTTTTCCTGATAAATGGTGTTTTGCAACACCTACGTCCTCCAAACCGTCTTTCCAGTTCCACCAGACCCGTTGCTCCTATATGGAGTCCGATGCATCTCGTACCAAGAGGGCAAGGCTCGTGCCATCGATGACGCATTCCGCTGGGTGTTTGGCGGTACCGGCGGGGACCGGTGAGGGTCCGCCCACCGGATCCGAGGAGCACGGGAAAAAAACTCATCCCGACCGCATCAGCGATCTCCCGGACGTCATCCTAGGTGAGATCATCTCTCGTCTCCCCATCAAAGATAGCACCCATACTCGCATCCTCGCTCGTCGATGGCGTCCTTTATGGCCCATCGCTCCTCCGAATCCCGACTGCCGTGAGATCCCTGCCGCTCATCTTTTTAAGCCTCTAGAAACAGTACATATCGAGAAAATCTTTGTGGCGCCTCCTACCTGGGAGCTCGCCCGCGAAAGGCACTTCGGAACTCGGTGCCCTCGCAAATCTGGCACTGACGATACGACCCTTCCGGAAGCCATCCTCTCCGCCCATGGGGGCGCAGTTCACCGTCTCTACATACCGGCGTGCTACCTCCAGTCCAGACCCTCCGCCGTCGATGCCTGGCTGAAATCATCCAAACTGAACAATCTGGAGGTGCTCGAGTTCTATTACACGTTCCCAGATTTCGTGAGAGAGTGTGTCGTACAACCACTCACACAACCATCATCCGCGCCTTTTGTACCGGCGTTCTTCTCTCGCTTTGCATCCTCCCTACACACCGCCACCTTTGCTCTTTGCCAAATACCAGACAGTTACGTTCAGGCTCTTAAACTACCACTGCTCAAGAGACTTTCACTTGTGGACATTGTTATATCAGACATCTCTCTTGAAAGCATCATCCACTCTAGTTGCCCCACACTCCGGTGCCTTCTGCTTACTTGGAATATGGAAAGCCGTTGCATACGAATAAACTCATGTAACCTTGTAAGCATTGGAATTCGATGTGGACATGGCGAACTTGTTATAGAGGATGCGCCGTCACTTCAGCGGTTGCTTCACGATATTATCAGCAGCAACTTGCAGCTAACTGTCATGTCTGCACCTAAACTGGAGACTGTGGGCAAATTCCATGTTTTTTTCTCTGAATCCAAGGTCACACGTAACCCTACAATTATCCAGGTACCTAGTTTTCAGCTGCATTTGTCCGAGTAAAAAAATTTCATATAATAGAACCTTTTGTTCAATTTTTAGGGTTTGCCGACAGTGAGCCTGTCAACAGTGCTTCAAACGGTCAAGACTTTGCTCGTCCAGGTGTGTTTTGAAGTGGACGTGGATGTTTCCCTGATGCAATGCTTTCGAAGCCTTGAGAACTTGTTTATAGAGGTGATGATTCTCACACACATTGAAAACCCATAACATGCATACTGTACTACTTCTACTGTATCTCTGTTTTTAGAGCTTAAGTATTTTCATTCTTCATGTACATCTAGGGAAGACTCTGTTGCGGAGAAAAAAATACATGGCGTCGTAAGCACCAACCGTTTGTCAAACAAGATGACTTTCGTTTGAAGACAGTAACGCTAGATGACTATGAACCCTACTTGGAAAACATTGAATTTGTGAGATTCTTTGTTCTGAATGCAAGCAAGCTTGAGAGCATGAGGCTTAACTACCATTTCGACCAAGACTTCACGGAAGAATTGTACGAAAAGCATCAAAAGGATCTTCTGTGGCACAAAAAAGGCTTCTGAACGTGCTCGCCTTATATTGTCAGGAGCATGCAAGCACCGGTTATTTTATTTAAAACTCACGCGTGTTGAATACCTGGATTTGACGGGCCCATTTAGCTGTGACTGCTGAACACAAAGCTGGAGTAAGTTGTTCAAGGTTGCAGGTTTACATGTTGTTGTGCCCTTTTGAACGTGCGTTTTGTCTAAACACGAATAGAAAATCCTTGTAGTATTTTGTACCTTCTATAAGCTTGCCATAACAATCCTTGACCAGAAAGTGTTGTCACTGTGCAAATGAAAGTGTTGTGACTGTGCAAACGTCCGTGTCTTCAAGCACATTGATTGTTTCAGCGGAAAGATTCTGAGTATTTTACCGGCACAACACTGACTCTTTGTTAGTACAGTACCATGTTCCCACTGATAATGAACTCGTCAGTAGGAACCTTTCCAATACCGAAGCAAGTCCGTGATTCGTAGGCCAAAAAACCATGTGTCTCGTGACATGACGGCTGTTCTTCGTCTTGAGTTCAGACTTTCTCTAGAAACTTCACAATCGTGATTTTCTAACTGAGTACCATGGAGGTTGGTACACGTACATGTAGAGGCCTTACTTTGGCGCCTTCTGCGCACACTCTTCTACACCCAGAGAGGGTTTATGCTGAGCTAGGCCTGGAGAAATGCCATGCCCGTGCGTGTAGTGGCTCCCCAACAGTGCCTCTGACGCCTGCATCTACGTGCCTCACGTCACATAAGCCGTGACTGTTAGGTGCCCGTGGAACCAGACGCCCGTGGGTCCAGAGAGCTCACAATGGTGTCTCTCGAGCAGAGCATTCTCACCATAGTTTTGTATATCCATTTCAGTTGACACTCGTGCCTAAGAGGCTTCATTTCCGTGCCTCCTATGTTTCAATACACGTTCCCCACATGACACTTGCCGTGACCATTGTGGTTGCACAAAATACACGCCCGTGCCTCCATAGCCGAGTATTCGGATCCATGCCTCTGCCACCATAACTTTGTGCATCCACATGGTTGACAATCGTACGTGTCTGTAGAGGCTAGACTTTGGTGCCTCCGGAGCCTGCACCCTTGTACCTCACGTGCCACAAGCCGTGGCTGTTACGTTCCCCTGAACACACCCGGGACGTGGATCCAGAGACTCCACAACCGTGTCTTTTCAACTGAGAGTTCGCAGCCATGCCTCTGCCACCACATTTTTGTGCATCCAGGGAGTTGATACCTATGTCTGTAGAGGCTTCAATGGGGTCGGTGCTTGCACAGACTGCAATTAGGTGCCTCTAGCGCCTGCACACACGTGCCTCACATGACACTTGCCACCGTGTCTCTATAGACAGCACAACCGTGTGTCCTTAACTGAGTATGCCGAACTTTGGCTCTGCCACCAAACTTCTCTTGTATCCGGATGGTTGATATCTGTGCCTCGTGCAGACGCACGTCTGTCGAAGCCGTGACTATTCCACCACGTTTGTCGAAATCGTAAAACCCTAACCCTCTTCCCAGATCCACCGCACAGAGAGCTGCAACGGAGGCGGCACGAGATCGGCAATGGAGATGAAGAAGCATGCCTCTAGCAACAAGAAGACGAGGTTTGCGGCTGTACCCATGTTATCTAAGCTCGCTAACAGGAGCGACCATGGCCCACCCATTGGATCCCAGAACCATGTTGAGTCTGGTCCAGACCCCATCAGCGATCTCCCGGACGCCATCCTTGGCGAGATCATCTCTCGTCTGCCCATAAAGGAAGGCATGCGCACACAAGTGCTCGCATCTCGGTGGCGTTGCATATGGTGCACCGCACGACTCGATATCAACTTCCGTGTGATCCTTGATACTCCTTCTACGAGATCTCTGGAAAAAATCTGTTGCCAAATCATCCACGTTCTACCGGGCAAGCAAATCGTCCAGGAAACATATGTCGGAACTCAGTGCCGACATCTTAGTTGCAACTGTGGCGGAGAATCTGTTGCCGATGGCTTCAGTCTTCCTGTACCTGTCCTCTCCGATCACGAGGGCCCGATTCGCCGCCTCTGCATCCCGACAAGGTACCTCCAATGCCAACCTTGTGGCGTTGATGAGTTGTTCCTGTCTCAGAATCTGGACCAACTCTATGTTTTAGAGTTCTATCATATATTCCCAAATTTCTTCTTCACAGGGCCATCAGCACGTAGAATCCCTTCTTTTATGCCGTCGCCACCTGCATCCATCTCTAGATTTCGCTCGTCTCTCCACACCGTCACTTTCGCCATGTGCAAACTAGAAGACAATCTAGTAGAAATGCTTTGCCTCCCACTGCTCAGGAGACTTTTGCTGGTGGAGGTTTATATATCGGATGTCTCCTTGTGGAAGTTCATCCACCACGGTTACCCTGCCCTGCAGTGCCTGCTTCTTGTTTGCAACAAGAAATTCTCCTGTCTATGAATAAACTCAGCTAGGCTTGTAAGCATTGGCATTCATTCGGACGGAAGAAAACTGATCATTGAGGATGCGCCTTGCCTCCGGAGACTGCTACATGATTCTGTAGATGCACAACTACAAATAACAGTTGTTTCCGCGCCTGTGTTGGACACACTGGGAAATTTTTTTGAAATTCCCAACAAAACAAATATCGTCATTGGGTCTACAGTTATTCAGGTACTGCCTCTGCATGTTACTTTGACATGCGTTATTCAAAAGCACTTGAGATTCACATCCATGAGCTAATAATATATCGTTATGTGCTCAATGAAGGGTCTCTGCATAAGTAGCCTACACGCGGTGCTGGGTTCTGTCAAGACCTTGTTTATCTCACAGACATGCTTTAATCTGGATTAGATTGTTCACTTGCTGCGATGCTTTCAATGCTTGCAAAACTTGTTTATCGAGGTGATGATTTCACACACGTTGAAAGCCCACGCACAATATACATAATATACTGGCACTAACTGCTCAGTTTGCTCTTCATGTGTGTTTAGGGGGGAGGATGGGATCAAAGAGGTATAACAAATGAATGTCGCCAAAAGCAGTTGGTGTTTCTCAATAATCACAACATTTGTTTGAGGACATTAACGCTAGAAGACTATGAAATCATAGATGCAAACACTGCATTTGTGACATTCTTTGTTCTTAATGCTAGGATGCTACTGACAATCAGGCTTAAGTTTGGCCTGCGTAGAGATTTCACTCGTGAATTTTACAAACGGCAAGAAGAGGCACTTCAGATGGACAAAAGGGCTTCTAGTTGTGCCAAGCTTAAATTAACAACAACTTGCAAGCATATGCACATGGATTTAAAAAACACAGGTATTGAATATCTGGATTTGCCAGATCCATTCAACTGTGGATGCTGAAAATAGGTCTGGGGAGATGTACTTGCTATATTCAATGAGTGCATTGTGTAAACATGGTCAAACAATTCTCACTCATTTCTGCACAGTACTGTCTGTAAGCTTTTTTTTGTTGAGGCAGTAAACTCATATTTTTAAAATTAGGAATGTAAATGTTTATGCTTTCTGTTTTCAATATCGATCATATGTTTCTGAACCCAATGATAAACGAAATCAGCTCGCATAATTGCTCAAAAATCAAACTAGTATCCTCTTGTTTACCTCAGTAATTTGCCATGAAATTCTGTCTTTTAAAAGCAACATGCGTTGACTGCAAACCTGCAACTGCTGCAACCGCGCTTCTCTGAAGGATGTCCATGCACCCCACAGGAAACGAACGGGCATCGAGAGGTTGTGAAAATCATACGTCCGTGTGAACGCGTCATTGAAAACATTTGGAATGCTGTGATAATGACTCAAGGTCAACAACGAACCTCCAATCACTTTTTAGATACTGGGTTTCCATTCTCATTATCATATTTAACAAAACTCATGCATCCGAATAATTTGTCAAAGCAAAAGATTATGTGCCCGTTTTAATTGCAGGCACCGTGTCCCTCCTGGAGGCCGTGTCAGGAATGAACAATTTGGAAAACACTAGCATGGTCTTGCGTCATTTGAGCATACACCCGTGCCTCTCTCAGTGAACAAGCAGATTAAAATGCTACGAGAATAGAGGCACTTCAGTGCATTTTCTCCTTGGAGAACCATGCGCACCGTGCCTTCACTCCCCTGTCCTTCAAAGTGGCTGTGTCATGCAAAAACAACCAGCAGAACACAAAAGACGTCTGTGTGTCGTGCACATGTACAACCGTGCGCCAACTGTTTAAAGACCGGGCATCTGTCAATGAACACGTCACTAAGAACATTTAGAATACAGAGACCTTTCCATGCGTCTCATTCTCAACCTTCACTACAAGAAATATGTCAACTAGTGACCTTCTGTCAGTGACCCTGGAAGAATTGGTCATAGATCTATGACCATTTGAGACCAATTGGTCAAAAGCTGTTCGGGGGGCTCCAAACCCTAAACCATTGCGACCATTTTGGTCAGAAAGGTCGTAATTTCCTTATATGAAATGGTCACAAAGCAAACAGTGCAGGTCCGCTGCCTTATTTCTAGTTGTTAACGACCAATATAGATGGTCATAGCCTTGTAGATTGTGGTGGGTTGTGATGACTATGCGCCATCTCATCAGTTTTGCCTATGTGTCATGTCCATGTGTCAATTTTTGCCCTAGGTTGTGAAGCAACCTATATTTGTGTTATTCCAAAAATTCCCAGAAAAATCTTATAAATTGTTTGGATCATATCTTCATCAAATATGTTAAAAACCTTCCTTACCTAGTTCAAAAATAACTCAACAATATTCATTTTCCTATCCTGTTCAAAGCAGCACTTTGTGAAGGAAGTGTTATTTATATATTCTTGATTTCCCTAAAAATATGTGAAGACGGTCTTCTTAGTAACTGATCATCCTCAGCCAAAGCTCACGCACATTAGCCATGTGCATTTCCCGTACCGCTAATCAAACACTTGGCTGCTTATTCATGTTTGAGCATAGTTCGGTCTCCTCATGAGAATCTTATGTTATAATTTTCTTCCTAGCACCTACCTGGGTAGTGCCCAACCCACTAGACATGCCTAGGCCACCCAGAACGCATGGCAACGCCATGGTCACGCGGTGACCACGCGGCGGCATGCGAACATATGCGCTCTAGAGTTGGGGCCCTCGGCCACCATCCAAATGATTTACCTAGAAATGATTTTTAGAAAAAATAAAGAGCAAACTATGAGGCACCTGCAGTTCAAATTTGACCCGCTTCCAGCTGAATCAACGGGAATTTGTCTTTTTCACCAGACGTGGATCAAAACTTTTGACACCCAACCATTTTGTCAATTATGCATTCAATATGGCCTAGTATTTTATAAAATTGATTAGGTCCAATTTTGCAACAAATATATGATAGGTCCTTCACAAAAAAAAGTCATTTCGGGCACTCAGAAAATGGAAAATGTATTTCCCGTGAAAAGAAAATGAAAAGTCCCGTAGGCAACATTGTTTGGAATTCCAAGATGCACCCTTGTGCACAATGTGAGATCATTTGAACAAACTGTGCCATGAATGTGGCCATAAGATTGATCATTTGGCTTGAAAGCCATGAATCTTCACACATGATAACTCATTTCTGAGAACACTTTTTTAAAATAATTATCGTATTACAAGTTTATTATTTTTCCTGGTAACTTTGTCACATATAATGACACAATTCGGAGGTATTCCAATTTTTTGATTTTTTTATGCCTGTTTCAAAATGCGGTCAAAATGGCGGGAATGACCGTTCCTAGCTAATGGTTGAATCTTGGATTTTTTGGTGTTTCTCTTATTAAATAGATGCTTGTGTACCTAGGAATGATTTTTGGAAAAAATAAAGAGCAAACTATGAGGCAGCTGTAGTTCAAATTTGACCCGCTTCCTACCGAATCGGCGGGAATTTGGCTTTTTCACCAGAGGTGGATAGAAACTTTTTGCACCCAACCATTCAGTCAATTGTGCATTTAATATGTCCTATATTTTGTAAAAATGATTTGGTCCCATTTGGCAACAAATATATGGTAGGTCCTTCACAAAAAAACCTCATTTTGGGCTCTCCAAAAATGAAAAATGATTTTTTCATTCAAAGAAAATGAAAACGTCCTTAGGCAACATTGTTTGCCATTCAAATATGCACCCTTGTGAAAGATATGAGATCATTTTAACAAAACTATGTCATCAATGTGGCCATAAGATTGATCATTTGGCTTGAATGCCATTGATATCCACACATGATAGCTCGTTTCTGAGAACACCTTTTTAAAAGAATTATCGTATTACAAGTTTATTGTTTTTCCTGGAAACTTGGCCACATATAATGACACAATGCGAAGGTTTTACAATTTTTTGTTTTTTTGAATTTTTTATGCCCGTTTCATAATGCGGTCAAAACGACGGGAATGACCGTTCCTAGCTAGTGGTTGAATCTTGGAATTTTTTTGGTGTTTCTCTGATTAAATAGATACTTATGTACCTAGAAATAATTTTTGTAAAAAATAAAGAGCAAACTATAAGGCAGCTACAGTTCAAATTTGACCCGTTTCCAGTTGAATCGGCGGAAATTTGTCTTTTTCACCAGAGGTGGATAAAAACTTTTGACACCTAACATTTGGTCAATTGTGCATTAAATAAGTCCTAGTATTTTAGAAAATTGATTTGGTATAATTTTGCAACAAATATATTATAGGTCCTTCGCAAAAAAAACTCATTTTAGGCACTTGAAAAATGGAAAATTGATTTTTCATGCAAAGGAAATAAAAACTCCCTTTGTCAATATTGTTTGCCATTCCAATATGCACCCTTGTGCACGATATGAGATCATTTTAACAAACTATGTCATCAATGTGGCCATAAGCTTGATCATTTGGCTTGAATGCCATTGATCTCCACACATGATAGCTCGTTTCTAAGAACACTTTTTTTAAAGAATTATCGTATTACAAGTTTATTATTTTTCCTGGAAACTTGGCCACATATAATGACACAATGCGAAGGTTTTGCAGTTTTTTGTTTTTTTTTGAATTTTTTATACCCATTTCAAAATGTGGTCAAAACGGCGGGAATGGCCGTTCCTAGCTAGTGGTTGAATCTTGGATTTTTTTGGTGTTTCTTTGATTAAATAGATACTTATGTACCTAGAAATGATTTTTGTAAAAAATAAAGAGCAAACTATAAGGCAGCTGTAGTTCAAATTTGACCCGTTTCCAGCTGAATCAGCGGAAATTTGTCTTTTTAACCAGAGGTGGATAAAAACTTTTGACACCTAACCATTTGGTCAATTGTGCATTAAATAAGTCCTAGTATTTTAGAAAATTGATTTGGTACAATTTTGCAACAAATATATTATAGGTCCTTCGCAAAAAAATTCATTTTGGGCACTCAAAAAATGGAAAATTGATTTTTCGTGCAAAGGAAATAAAAACCCCCTTTGTCAATATTGTTTGCCATTCCAATATACACCCTTATGCACGATATGAGATCATTTTAACAAATATTTGATAGGACTTCCACAAAAAGAACTCATTTTGAGCACTGAAAAATGGAATGAAATTTTTTATCTTTCGATCACGACCAATTTATATGGTCATAAGGTCATCAAATGGTTTGCTGCGTTCTGATTGGACCATCAGCATATCACGCGGATCACGCATCAATCACCGTCAGATGCTTCCGGATCCAACGGCCCAAACCCACCCGAGCCGAAACCCTAGGTTTGTCCTCATGGACATTTTCCACCAACCCCCCGCCTCCATTCTTTCTTTCTTTCTCTCCCCCCCCCCTCAGATCCTCTCCCCTCTCCCCAATCCAGATCCCCCTCGTCCCCCTCAGACCCCCCTCCCCCGATCCCACCTGCCGGCGGCGACCTCCCCGCATCCATGGCCTCCCCGCGCCCATCCTCGCCGCATCGCCACCCCGACCCCCTCCCTTCCCCACTGCATCGCCACCCCAAGCCACCTCCATTCCTTCAGATCCATCGCCGCCTCCACCTCCTCATCTCCTCCTCCCTTCAGATCCATCCACCCGCTGCCGCCCCTTCTCCCCCAAACCAAGCAACCTCCTCTCCTCATGCAACAGAGACAACAGCGCCGCCGCCCAGCGACAACAACGTCGTGGCTGGCTTGCTCGCCGGCACGCGCATGCGTGCTTCGATGCGCGGCGCTCCATTGAGCTGGACGGACCATGGCACCGCCATCCACCTCGTCGCCTCCTCCTCCTCCACCTCCTCCTCCTATTCCCCTCGTCAGATCCATCCATCCATCCGTTTTTCCATCCGATCCACCTGACGCCATCACATCCCCTTATCACTCGCAGGGTTGCAGGCGATTCGATCCGGTCCGGTCCATGGCGTCCACGGCCGTGGCGGCGCTCGCGGTGATGGATGAGCTGGCCCTGACGCTCCACGCGGTGGGGGACCTGGCGGCGGCCGCCGGCGTCTTGCGGGAGGATGTCGTCGTCGTCACGCAGTGCACCTCGCTCGGTAACAGCCCCCCTCCCAAGCCCCTTCCCCCTGTCCCCCAACCCCAAGCCATGATTTAGATCAAAGTGCCGAATCGCCTGTGTGTATGTATCACATGTGATTGCGACGATATGCTGCGTCCCTGGTGTTTGCGAGCGCATGATGCTTGGTTTATAGCCGTACCAACTTACAGTGAAGCTAGGGCTGAGCTTGGCGTCTTGCTTTCTTCTACAGGCGCTTAAGACCGATTTCAAGCGCTACGACCACCCAGTTGTGCTGATGGTCGAGGAGCAGGTCTATGAGCCGTGGATTTCGTACTTCGTTCTAGGATGGCTTCCGATTGGCATTAATGCGATTGCTAACTGAACTTTTGTTATGATGACAGGCCAAACATGTGGGAAATTTCGGAGGTGCTTTGACCAAGAATCTAGTTCTGAAGGTATGTGTGTTGGCAACTAATGGACGGCCTCTTGTGCCAACCCCCAACAACCAACAACGACTCATTAACTTGTGAATAACATGGGTGTAGATTTTGTTGATCTCGGAGTTTTGAATCATGCAACACATCTAATATTCAGTTTGCCCAAGTTCTTTAAATGCAATATTATTTGAACTCTAAAAATATCTTTCATAAGTTTCTATTTTTGTACCAGTTTTAAATATGCAATATCGGTTCAACTTTGAAAATAATTTATGTTTAATGCATTCGAATAATTTCCAAGGTTTAGGAATTGTGAGATCAAATCCATTAACTCATGTCTCTTCTATAATCAGAGAATCTTGTCATGGGATAATTAAAGTAAATACTGGATTTCATGATTGTTAAAATTTCAAATAAAAAAAGAATGATAATTCCAGTATTGTAATTCTTGGAAAATCCATGGTACAAATTCCACGAAATTACGTCTTCATTTTTATTTCTAGTGAAACGTGAGAACTCAATGATAATAATTCTAGAAAATTTACTTATACTAATCTCAGGACTTTTTCTGCCATAAAAAAGTTATGTTTTACTAACGTTGCTTGCTGATTTATTAGTGCACCTGTATGTAACTGTCTAGTACTGCTAGTTAATCCTGGGGCTTAATTACCATTAGTCCACATTTCATATTATTCTTGGAGTACCATACTGTAGCAGCAGCATTAGTAAACTGAATACTCCTTCGACTGCGGAAGCTGAATATCACTCCCTCCGTTCATAAATAAGTGATGTGGTTTTAGTTCACTTATTTATGACCGGAGGTAATACTTTGCAGAATAATTGTTCAGCCTCTTTGTTTATGTGGGGTTCTTATTCATTTGATTTCGTCCTCCTGGCAGGCATCTTTCGTACATTGAGCAACAATGGCGAATTCGAGTGGATGATGGAAGGACTCAGTTTGGGGCCAAGAAAAGGCGTGGACGAGGCCATTTTGCAAGGTCTTTCTCGATCAGTTGAAATATTTGGTTTTCCACGACTTATTGGGGCAGGCTTATCAAGTTGTTGCTCTTTATGTTATGTTATACCACCTGCATATGCATGCTCTAGCTTCTAGGTAGTAGAAGAATTGACATGTGGGATGCAAGTCCAAACTTGATACTATAAATGTTAGTCCCACCTATCAAGTTGGACTACTCGGGTGTCAAGTTGGTGTTGTACTGTAGTTTGTAGTATGCACCTGCATATGCACCTACATGTGTAGTCAGTAACTAGTGCTACTGCTTGTACTCAAAATTTCTTTTACAAAGAATAAAAAGATGAGCATATTTCTGCAGTAATTGCTACTGTGTAATCATCGGCTGGACCTATGCATTTCATCAAAATTTGCAATGATGACTAGCGAATTATAGAGGCCTGAGATTCTTCTTTTGATGTACTTGTACATGTAGCAGTGTTCTTGGCACTATGACCTGAAGCAATCAGTCGGCCAATTGCAGTCTTGGCATGCTCTGTTGCTCTCCTAGTTGTTAACCTATGTGTAGTAGTACGTAGGAATAGAGGTATGCTAAATCTGGCATTTTCAAGTATGTTGTGTTGCTGTGACTGCTCTCAGTTTAATAATTTTAACTCTTCTGGCATTTTCAAGTATGCACAGTGTATTAGTGTATCATCTTCTGTGTTATACGTTTCCGCCACTGAATCAACAAAATGTTCCTGCAATAAGATGCATTTATTTAGACAAAGTATCCGCTTTCCCTGACATAATATGTTCATGTTCACGACAGGCCGCTTGCAAATTGCTGGACGCAACATCAATGTAGCTCTGATCCAGAACTTGGTTCTTGGATGCAACACGCATTGTCCTAGACAAGTATAGCCCTGGTCATACCATAATATGTTACTGCTCAGTCATGTATGCATCTCCATGTTGCAAGCCTGCCATAGTTGATAGGATCAGTACTTATTAACTACTCATATGTGCTTGTAGAGAAGAATACAATTATTATTTAACCAGTCCAGATTTTTAACATTTGAAGTGCTTCCAAGGGACACAGATCTCTACTCTTCTATATAATCCACACTTTGTTCTGGAAGCAAGTCAGTTCTACCATGCTGTTACATCACAACAAGGTGTCATTTGATGTACTGCTGCTGTTGATGCTCCCTAGAGTCTAGATGTAGATGTACTGCTGTTGTTGATGCTCTAGCTGTAGCCTGTACTATTGTTGTTTGCTACTTCAGTGTTAGTTTCGTTGCTGCTAGCTGTTGGCTGCTACTAGTTAGTACTTAGTAGTTACTGCTAGCAGTGTAGCTGCTGCTGCTTCTATTGCTTGTGCAATTGTGCTAGTAGCCAGTAGATGTTCATTGCATGACCTGCACTAGTAGCTAGTAGATGTGCTGGTACCTGTACCCTAGTATTGTTGTGTAGAACATCATCATGTTGATGTGTTGTAGTCAAGTTTTGGAAGTTTTGCCATGCCATGCTTAGTGTTTACTAAATCGAGGTATTTGGGCATTTATTTGTAATTTTTATTCTCTTGAATGGATATTTTTTATTGCCAATTATTTAACTTCCATTGTATCTCACTTATAATTTATGCAGATCAGGATGTGGCTGAGGTGGCTGCTGTTGTGACCATGATCATAAGAAGGCTGGAGATGTGCACAATAGTTTTAGTTGATGTTGCCACCGTATTTTGGTGCATGTGTATTTCTTTTTGATTGTATGCAAACGATGGATCATGCAGACGTGTATGTGCTGTTGTGAGTTTCATTGAGTGATTTCTGGATTTGATCATTTAATTGAGAGAATTATTGATTGTTTGGTGTTGAAATGTGTAAAAGAAATCTGTGAATGAAAAGGCTGAATGTTCTATTGGATCGAATAATATTTGGGTTCTAAAAAGGCTATGGCCCAAACAATAGTGGACTGGAATATTGCGCATTTAAGAAAAAAGGTATAAAAGGCTTAAATAAATGGACTATGAAATGGATGAGGCCTAGAAATAAAAATGCCGAATTGTTGGGCTTGGCCCATGAAGCCGATCAAAAATTGATAGAAAAAAATAATAAAAAGGCCAAATTATTGGGCTCGGCCCATGTAAAACACCTAATCAGACCGGGCTGAATCTTGTCAGTGACCTTTTGAATTGGTCGCAATTTTGCCACGTCAGATTGCCACGTCGGATCCGACGTGGCCTGGGCAGACAGCCAGTGACCAAAACAAAAGGTCATGGGTTGAATGACCTTCTATTTTGGTCGTAAACGTCTACGACCTTCTCACAAAGAAGGTCGCTATAGTCAGTTTACGACCGCCAGCTTTTGACCTTCTATTCTTGGTCACAAAAAGGTCGCAAATGAAAAACCATGACCTTTCAGTGACCAATAGTGGTGGTCACAAGTTGACATATTTCTTGTAGTGCTTACATAACGATGTGCACCGTTGCTTCACGTCCCTGCCCCTCCGAGAGACCGTGCTAGAGAAAAACACTTCGGAAAACAGAAGCATGGTCGTGCGTCATGGACGTGCCTTATTTGCATGTAAGTTCGTGCGTGTTGGGGCCGTCCGTGCGTGCCTCTATGCTCCTAATAAGCCAATAGTCTTGTCTTTGCCGCTGTACAGTAGCCCCATGTCAGTGAGCAGGTGCATATTATAAGTGTCTGTTCTGTTTTGTGCCAACCCAGACCGCCCCCTCCCACTCACCCGCTGTAGAGTTCATCGTCTCTTCTCTCTCGATTCCCCTTCTAGATCTAGGGTTAGTCCATTTTCTCGTAACTTCTATGTGAATTTTTCGCTACGATCCGTTTTCCTTTCTGTTGGTTTCGCCTCTCCTTGTTTGAAAGCGACACATCTACAATGTTATGCTAGGAATTGCCTGGAAAATCGTTGTGATCTAAACCAAATCTGCGTAGTACAAGGCTGAACCTGTACAAGACATGTGCCGCTTAGGGGTGGGGTTGATTGGGAGTCGGCGTTTGTGCTTGAGAACGCTACGAGCTGTAGCGACCTGTGGCGTCCAAGTCCCAGGTGAGTGATGAACTTCACCGCGGGAGTTTGGTAGTTTAAATTGAAGCCAGTTAGGTCTTGCAAACAACGGCGGTGGCCGAAAATCCAAGGGAGTGGACAGACGCTGAGCTCTATTGCTTAATTGGTCATAGTGTGCTGGAGATCGGCGTCTGGGGTGCTGTTGACTGGGAGTCGGCTTCTGTGCTTGCTGATAACGTTTGGGGTCCTGCACGCTGGAGACAAGGTTAACATTGATGGATGATCCGTTTCAAATACCACCTAGCCACACATGTTCCAGTGGTTGGGCGTCGGCGACGGGGGCCTATGGTTGCGGATGACGTTGTTACTGGGTGCAGCTCTGAAGAATTTATATATAATTTTAAAGTTACAAACACTCCTTTTTGAGCTGCCTGATGATAGACTATTGTTTCTCCTTTTTGCCCGTCTTGTCTTGAAATATACATTTGCTAAAGCTGCTTTTAGAAAAAGTAGCAGAAATCCTTTCACTGATTGACATTGACAATAAAGATTGTGAACTGCTCTAAAAATAGTCAATACTGAATTGTGATGGATTAAGCAACCATTTTTGGAAAATAAAATACTGATTTAATTAAATTCATGTTTCCTCTGTTATTACATATCCCATATCTACTGTTCTTCTTCTGTTATTACATATCCCATATCTAGCTTGCGAACGACTATTTATGTAAAATTGGCGGTTTAGACGAATAGTTTTTCAAGATAATAAAATTTTCCTTGTGTTGAGGATTTCATATAACCGTTGTTTTGCAACGTATTCCAGGGGAAACTATGTGCTGTGATATATGTACCAACTTCAGCTGCCCTGGATTGGAGTCAGGCGTTTTTCACAGCGCGATAACAGTGCATCTTCCTCGATGCTTCAAGACATGCCTGGTAAGTAGAAATGTTTGCCACCCCATGCTGCCCATCACTTACAACCAACTAGTGTATCTTTCTGATCAAGGAAATAAAAGTTTCTAGCATATTGTTGTAATGGAATACCTACATTTAAGCATTTAATGATACGTCTTCAATTTTTGACGTACCTTGTTTTATAAAATAGCAACCCGTTGAAGAGAATTGGTACATATATGATAAGCGCTATCTGTCTTGGTTATACATGTCGGTATTCAAGGATTCCTTCTTGCCAGTTTGAATTTTTTTTCTTGCGTAGTATGTGCCATGCTATTGCAGGCAGCAAGTCACTTCTTCAATCTATCAGTGGAAACAATAAGCATTTCAAGAAGAAGGAAAGCAAAGGAATCCCGTACTGATCACCAACGACGATCTGTCATATGAGATCTGCATCACCAATGAACCTAACCGGTCAAAGATTCATGGACCTGGTTGGGAAAAGTTAATTAGTGACTATGATCTTTGTTACCAAGATCTAATCATCATAAACATGGATACTGGGAGTCTGTCCATTGAGATAGATCTGAGAATCAGTGATTCTCGAGGAGGTCACAGGCCCCTTCCCAAACCATCACTAGGTAAGTGCACCAATGTCCATCCTGTTTTATCAATTACATTTATCAGCATACTTTGGTGCTCCTACCCCAGTCCACTAAATGAGTGTCATGGTTACAGTCAAAGTTATTTAGAAAACATTTTATGCAATTCTGTTGATTATCATCCCAACTTGATCAGATGCATTGAATTTAACCATTCCTTTTAAACTTAAATACCGAGTTCATCTGTTTAAACAAATTTGTTTGACAATGAGTTATTTTTTTCCATGCAGCTCTTGATTTTCTAAATGACTCGGAAAGGGAGTACATTGGGAAAACAATGTTTGGTCGAGGCGTAAACCTCTCATACTGACAATTTGGACAGATGATATACTATGTGTTTGAGTTCGACGACTTCCCCACCGTACCCTTTGTGCAGCGTCTAAACGTCACCAATGTCATAAACGGCCGCCTGGTTAGTCATTGAATATTTGTTTTGATCCACTACCATGGTTTCGTTTGCTATTTTTGATGTTTTATGTCCTTGTACATTGATTTTATCTAGTAATATCGGTACAATCTGCAGAAAATCCCGTCTGCCGTTGTGAGGCTTCTAAAGATGAACCTAGGATATCTACCTCAAAACGGTGGAATTATCCTAACAGAGATGTATGAGGCAATAGACATTAGCACAACGTACTCCATACGAACCGACGATAGAATGGAGGTGACAGGTTTTTCAGATTTTTCCCTGGAAGCTCAGCTAAGGGTTGATTCAATTGTCCTTGTCACAATTGAAAAGCGGTGGCCAACACTGGGAAACATGAAATTGCTGCGGATGATAATCAACGACCTTTCCTGATAGAGTGTTGCCCGTGGCTATACTTCCTAGTTCAGTAATTTATGTCTATTTTTTGAACAGGCTGTGCACACCAGTTTTGTTATTTAGTTATGTCATGGTATGTAACTGAGCATATAATTATGTCCAAAAAGACGGTGGTGAAAATTTCCTGTCAAAGAAGGTGAAACTCTTACATGGGTTACTTTATTTATCTCTGATAATGATAAAAGGATTCGCTGATTAATAATGGAGAATGAATGGTTGTGGTGAAGTATGTTTCAGAATAGTTTAGTGATGTTACTTGCTCCCCACGTCAGTAGTATACATAATTTTCACTATGGTGCTCCGCATAATAGCGTCATGCAAAGTAGTTTGTTGCGATGAGCTCAAGCACACACCTCCTAAAAACCTAGCGCCTTCCCCTATGGCTCAGTCACCTTAAACATCCATGCCTTTACAAACTATCACTTAAAACACTTGACAGAACACGGGCACAGGTTGACGTCCATGCAATCACATAGCTTCATGTTCGTGCCTCACATAGTATCGTACCTGTGCCTCTAGCTGTGCTTCTCGCTGTATAAGTGCGTTTCTTCGCAGCTGCTTGCCCATGCTCCTTGTTTCTTCTCTTTGTTTGTGCCCATCTCATAGTTGCAACTATTTCGGACATGAGCGTTCCTGTTCCGTCGGCACATTCATGCCTCTTGCAGTTAATTGAAAAACATTCCGGAAAACAGTAACAGACGCCTATTGTCAATCCTCACGTCACGTACATTCGACATTCATTCCTTCATCACAGAATAGCATATAAGTGTAAAACGATTCTTGCTACACTTGTAAAACCCGGAATGCCCTGGATAAATGTCGAATCCCACCTTGCGGTAAAACCACGGAGGCCGGTGCTTCCCAGAAACACATCTGTGGCTTTTTGCGCATGTAGTTGAGTGCACGGCTATTTGTTTGTGCCCGTGCCTCACGTAGCACCATAGCAACGAATTTGACATCCGTGTAATCACGTAACTTCATCTCTGTGCCTCCCGTAGCACTGTACCTGTGCCTCTAGATGCGCATCTTGTTGTATAAGTGCTTCTTGCAGCTGCATGTGAACACCCCTCATTGCTTCTCGTTCTTTCTGCCCATCTCATAGCGTCAGTTGCAACACAGACACACAACAGTGCCTCTGATAAAGCACATCACTTATACAACGAGAGTGCAAAAAGCTAACATTTGACAGCAAACTGAATGTATCACTGAAAACAATTGCCACGACCAGTGAATGTACCACGTCTGTGTGTCTAAGAGTTAAACCAACCACTTCCAGAATGCTTCTCTTGGTCAGAGACTTGTGCACGAGATAAACTATAAAAGTTAACATTTGACAGCAAAGCACGCAAGACAACGATCATCTCCCTGACTTGCTGGAGATTCGATGGTTGTTCAAAACATAACTGCTGATTTTATTTTAATTTTTTATAAAGAAAAAACACGATAAAAAACCCAGGATGTGCACAACCGCACCATCAGGGAGATGAAACCACGATCCAGAACCCATGATGTGCACAACCACATTGACAGTGAGATCATGCACTCCTTTGCCGCTTCCCCGCCTTTAAATTTAGACTTCCGCTGTGGACTTGTCTACCACAAACAACAGAAATCGCCATTGTGCTCCCACTCACTGTTCCCCACGAAATACCAGGTTGCAGGAGGACGAACTGCTCTAGGCCATGGGATTCACCAAGGAATTCGAGGTGCAGGCCCACGGCAACACCATGTTGCAAGTGATCCACACCAACGAGTTGCACAAGGCGGCCACCATCATCGAGCAGTACGAGCGACACCTCGAATTCGAGCGCCACAAGATCGTCGGAGTTGATGTGGAGTACACCAACGACGTTGGCCAAGATCAGAAACCAGCCCTCGTCCAGCTCTCCGTCGGCAAGGATCATCTGGTGCTGCTCTTTCAACTGAGCGCCGCCGACAAGAACTGCACCAGGTTCGACAACTTCCTCGCCGACCCCAGGTACATGTTTCCTGGCTTCTCCATCGACAGCGACATAGAGATGCTCAGCCGCGTCGGACTGGAGATCGCCCACTTCGTCGACATCCAGAAAGAATGGAGGGTTCCTACAGCTACCAAGCCTCTGGACTCCCTTGGCGATGTCTTAGGCATCCTTGTCCACGACTACTACAAGGACATGAAGAAGAAGATCACCAACATAGAGCACCAGCGCTGGGCACACATTGATACATCCATTTTGCATCATGCTTTTATATTGATATTTATCGCATAATGGGCTGTTATTTCACGTTATGTCACAATACTTATGGCTATTCTCTCTTATTTTACAAGGTTTACATGAAGAGGGAGAATGTCGGCAGCTGGAATTCTGGGCTGGAAAAGGAGCAAATATTGAAGGGCTATTCTGCGCAACTCCAAAAGTCCTGAAACTCCACGGAATACCTTAAAATAAATAAAGCAAAATCGTCGCCAAAGATGAAGGCCAGGGGGCCCACACCCTTCTCATGAGGGTGGGGGCGCCCCCCTACCTCGTGGGCCCCCTGGTGGCTCTCCGACGTCCATCTTCTTCTATTTGAAGTCTTTCGATGAGAAAAAAATAGCAAGCAACCTTTCGGGACGAGACTCCGCTGCCACAAGGCGGAACCTTGGCGGAACCAATCTAGGGCTCCGGCAGAGCTGTGCTGCCGGGGACACTTCCCTCCGGGAGGGGAAATCATCGCCATCATCATCACCAACACTCCTCTCATCGGGAGAGGGCAATCTCCATCAACATCTTCACCAGCACCATCTCATCTCCAAACCCTAGTTCATCTCTTGTATCCAATTCTTGTCTCCAAGTCCGGGATTGGTGCTAGTAGGTTGCTAGTAGTGTTGATTACTCCTTGTAGTTGATGCTAGTTGGTTTACTTGGTGGAATATCATATGTTCAGATCCTTTATGCATATTATTACCCCTCTGATTATGAACATGAATATGCTTTGTGAGTAGTTACGTTTGTTCCTGAGGACACGGGAGAAGTCTTGCTATTAGTAGTCATGTGAATTTGGTATTCGTTTGATATTTTGATGAGATGTCTGTTGTCTAACCTCTAGTGGTGTTATGTGAACGTCGACTACATAACACTTCACCATTATTTGGGCCTAGAGGAAGGCATTGGGAAGTAATAAGTAGATGATGGGTTGCTAGAGTGACAGAAGCTTGAACCCTAGTTTATCTGTTGCTTCGTAAGGGGCTGATTTGGATCCATATGTTTCATGCTATGGTTAGGTTTACCTTAATACTTTTTTTGTAGTTGCGGATGCTTGCAATAGAGGTTAATCATAAGTGGGATGTTTGTTCAAGTAAGAATAGCACCCAAGCACCGGTCCACCCACATATCAAATTATCAAAGTACCGAACGCGAATCATATGAGCGTGATGAAAACTAGCTTGACGATATTCCCATGTGTCCTCGGGAGCGCTTTTCTTATTATAAGAGTTTGTTCCGGCTTGTCCTTTGCTACAAAAAGGATTGGGCTACCTTGCTGCACCTTATTTACTTTTGTTACTTGTTGCTCGTTACAATTTATCTTATCACAAAACTATTTGTTACCACGTATTTCAGTACTTGCAGAGAATACCTTGCTGAAAACCGCTTATCATTTCCTTCTGCTCCTCGTTGGGTTCGACACTCTTACTTATCGAAAGGACTACAATAGATCCCCTATACTTGTGGGTCATCAAGACTCTTTTCTAGCATCGTTGCCGGTGAGTGTAGCGCCTTTGGTAGGTGGAACTTGGTAAGGAAAATTTTATATAGTGTGCTGAAATTTTCTGTCACTTGTTACTATGGAAAGTAATTCTATGAGGGGCTTGTTCGGGGTATCTTCACCCCTTCCAGTAGAGCAAGGAGATGCCCCTCAACCTACTGAACCTATTGAAAATGAAACTCCTTTTGAATTTCCTTCGGGTATCATGGAACAAAGCATCCTGACGAGCATCTTCGCTATGTGGATGATATTTGTGGACTATTTAAGCTTGCAGGTATAACCGATGATGTTGTTAAGAAGAAGGCTTTTCCTTTATCTTTGAAGGAAGACGCATTGACATGGTATAGGCTATGTGATATGAGATCATGGAACTATAAAAGAGTGAAACTGGAATTTCATCAAAAGTATTACCCTATGCATCTTGTTCATCGTGATCACAATTATATATATAATTTTTGGCCTCGTGAAGGAGAAAGCATCGCTCAAGCTTGAGGGAGGCTTAAATCAATGTTATATTCATTCCCCAATCATGACCTCTCAAGAGAAACAATTCTTCAGAATTTTTATGCTCGGCTTTCTGGTAACAATCGCACCATGCTCGATACTTCTTGTGCTGGCTCTTTTATGATGAAGACTATTGAATTCATATGGAATTTATTAGATAGAATTAAACGCAACTCTGAAGATTGGGACCTCGACGAAGGTAAGGAGTCAGGTATGACACCTAAGTTTGATTGTGTTAATCTTTTATGGATACCGATATTTTCCGTAAGTTTAGCACTAAATATGGACTTGACTCTGAGATAGTAGCTTCTTTCTGTGAATCTTTTGCTACTTATGTTGATCTCCCTAAGGAGAAGTGGTTTAAATATCATCCTCCCATAGAAGTAAAAGTAGCTGCACCTATTAAAGTTGAAGAAAAGACTATCACTTATAATGATCCTATTGTTCCCACCTCTTATGTTGAGAAACCACCTTTCCCTGTTAGAGTAAAGGATCATGCTAAAGCTTCAACTGTTGTTCGTAAAAGCAATATCAGAACTTATGTACCTCCTGAGCAAGTTAAAGTAGAACCCAATATTGCAATTGCTAAAGATCTCTTGTCTGATAATATCGATGTGCATGTTATTCAATTCGAAGGTGAAACTGCTAGAATTGCTAAGCCCTGTGCTAAAGATAAACATAGACTTGTGGTAGGCGTGCCTGTTATTTCTGTTAAAATAGGAGATCATTGTTACCATGGCTTATGTGATATGGTCGCGAGTGCTAGTGTTATACCACATACTTTATACGAAGAAATTAAGAATGAAATTGCACCTGCTGAATTAGAAGGTATTGATGTCACAATTAAACTTGCCAATAGAGATACTATTTCACCAATTGGGATTGTTAGAGATGTTGAAGTCTTGTGTGGGAAAACTAAATATCCTGCTGATTTTATTGTTCTTACTTCTCCGCAAGATAGCTTTTGTCCCATTATATTTGGTAGACCCTTCTTGAATACTATTAATGCTACGATAGACTGCAAAAAGAATGTTGTTACTGTTGGCTTGGATGATATGGTTCATGAGTTTAATTTCTCTAAATTTAGTAAACAACATCGTGAGGAAGAATTGCCTAGTAAGTATGAAATTATTGGTCTTGCTTCTATTGCCGTACCTCCCAGTGATCCTTTGGAACATTATTTGCTAGACCATGAAAATGATATGTTTATGAATGAAAGAAGGGAAATAGATGAAGTATTCTTTAAACAGGAACCTATTCTGAAACACAATTTGCCTGTTGAAATCCTAGGGGATCCTCCTCCACCCAAGGGTGATCCCGTGTTTGAGCTTAAACCGTTGCCTGATAATCTTAAGTATGCTTATCTTGATGAAAAGAAAATATATCCTGTTATTATTAGTGCTAACCTTTCAGAGCATGAAGAAGAAAGATTATTGAAAACTCTGAAGAAGCACCGTGCCGCTATTGGATATACCCTTGATGATCTTAAGGGCATTAGTCCCACTCTATGTCAGCATAAAATAAATTTGGAAGCGGATGCCAAACCAGTTTGTGATCCTCAACGACGTTTGAATCCTAAAATGAAAGAAGTGGTAAGAAAGGAAATACTCAAGCTTCTAGAGGCAGGTATAATTTATCCCATTGCTAATAGTCAGTGGGTAAGTCCTGTCCATTGTGTCCCTAAGAAGGGAGGTATTACTGTTGTCCCTAATGATAAAGATGAATTAATTCTGCAAAGAATTATCACAGGTTATAGGATGGTAATTGATTTCCGAAAATTAAATAAAGCTACTAAGAAAGATCATTACCCCTTACCTTTTATTGACCACATGCTAGAAAGATTATGCAAACATACACATTATTGCTTTCTAGATGGTTATTCTGGTTTCTCTCAAATACCTGTGTCGGCTAAAGATCAATCAAAGACTACTTTTACATGCCCTTTTGGTACTTTTGCTTATAGACGTATGCCGTTTGGTTTATGTAATGCACCTGCTACCTTTCAAAGATGCATGATGGCTATATTCTCTGACTTTTGTGAAAAGATTTGTGAGGTTTTCATGGACGATTTTTCCGTCTATGGTTCCTCTCTCGATGATTGCTTGAGCAATCTTGATCGAGTTTTGCAGAGATGTGAAGAAACTAATCTTGTCTTGAATTGGGAAAAGTGCCACTTTATGGTTAATGAAGGTATTGTTTTGGGACACAAAGTTTCTGAAAGAGGTATTGAAGTTGATAAAGCCAAGGTTGATGCTATTGAAAAGATGCCATGTCCCAAGGACATCAAAGGTATAAGAAGTTTCCTTGGTCACGCCGGGTTTTATAGGAGGTTCATTAAGGACTTCTCAAAAATTTCTCGGCCTCTGACTAATTTGTTACAAAAAGATGTACCATTTGTCTTTGATGATGATTGTGTAGAAGCATTTGAAATACTTAAGAAAGCATTAGTCTCTGCACCTATTGTTCAGCCACCTGATTGGAATTTACCCTTTGAAATTATGTGTGATGCTAGTGATTATGCTGTAGGTGCTGTTCTAGGGCAAAGAGTTGATAAGAAATTAAATGTTATCCATTATTCTAGTAAGACTCTAGACAATGCTCAAAGAAATTATGCTACTACCGAAAAGGAACTTTTAGCAGTTGTATTTGCTTGTGATAAATTCAGACCCTATATTGTTGATTCTAAAGTAACTATTCACACCGATCATGCTACTATTAAATATCTTATGGAAAAGAAAGATGCTAAACCTAGACTCATTAGATGGGTTCCCTTGCTGCAAGAATTGGATTTGCATATTGTTGATAGAAAAGGAGCTGAGAACCCCGTTGCAGACAACTTATCTAGGTTAGAGAATGTTCTTGATGACCCATTACCTATTGATGATAGCTTTCCTGATGAACAATTAAATGTTGTAAGCACTTCTCATAGCACTCCATGGTATGCTGATTATGCTAATTATATTGTTGCTAAATTTATACCACCTAGCTTCACATACCAACAAAAGAAAAAGTTCTTTTATGATTTGCGGCATTACTTTTGGGATGACCCACATCTTTATAAAGAAGGAGTAGATGGTGTTATTAGACGTTGTGTGCCTGAGCATGAACAGGAACAGATCCTATGCAAGTGTCACTCCAAAGCTTATGGAGGACACCACGCTGGAGATAGAACTGCACATAAGGTATTGCAATCTGGTTTTTATTGGCCTACTCTCTTCAAGGATGCCCGTAAGTTTGTTTTATCTTGTGATGAATGTCAAAGAATTGGTAATATTAGTAGACGTCAAGAAATGCCTATGAATTATTCACTTGTTATTGAACCATTTGACGTTTGGGGCTTTGATTATATGGGACCTTTTCCTGCCTCTAATGGATACACACATATTTTAGTTGCTGTTGATTACGCTACTAAGTGGGTAGAAGCTATTCCAACTAGTAGTGCTGATCATAACACTTCTATTAAAATGCTTAAGGAAGTTATTTTTCCGAGGTTTGGATTCCCTAGATATTTAATGACTGGTGGTGGTTCACACTTTATTCATGGTGCTTTCCGTAAAATGCTTGCTAAATATGACGTTAATCATATAATTGCATCTCCATATCACCCGCAGTCTAGTGGTCAAGTAGAATTGAGTAATAGAGAGCTCAAGTTAATTTTGCAAAATACTGTTAATAGGTCTAGAAAGAATTGGTCCAAGAAACTTGATGATGCATTATGGGCCTATAGAACTGCATATAAGAATCCTATGGGTATGTCTCCGTATAAGATGGTTTATGGAAAAGCATGTCACTTACCTCTCGAACTAGAACATAAGGCATATTGGGCTATTAAAGAGCTCAACTATGATTCCAAACTTGCCTGTGAGAAGAGGTTATTTGATATTAGCTCACTTGATGAATGGAGAACCCAAGCCTATAAAAATGCTAAGTTGTTTAAAGAAAAAGTTAAAAGATGGCGTGATAAAAGGATACAAAAGCGTGAGTTTAATGTAGGTGATTATGTATTGCTATACAACTCCCGTTTAAGATTTTTTGCAGGAAAACTTCTCTCTAAATGGGAAGGTCCCTACATTATCGAGGAGGTCTATCGTTCCGGTGCCATAAAAAACAACAACTTCGCAGGCACAAATCCGAAGGTGGTAAACGGTCAAAGGATCAAACACTATATCTCAGGTAATCCTATAAATGTTGAAACTAATATTATTGAAACCGTAACCCCGGAGGAATACGTAAGGGACACTTTCCAGAATGTTCCAGACTCCAAAAAGGAATAGGTATGTGTTACAGTAAGTAAACCGACTCCAAAACAAATTCTAAGGCAATATTTCTCCGTTTTGGAATATTTAGAAAAATAGAAAAATAAGTAGCAGTCCGGGGAGGACACGAGGCCTCCACGAGGGTGGAGGGCACGCCCTCTCCCCCTGGGCGCGCCCCCTACCTCGTGAGCACCTCGTGTGCCCTCCGGACTCTGTTTTCTTGCACGATACATATTTTGGTCTGTAAAAATTCATTATATATTCTCACGAAGGTTTTGACGACCGTATCATGCAAATATCCTCTGTTTTCGTTTCGAGCTGTTTCCATTGCAGATTTGAGGATTCCGGAGACTCGATCATCCTTCTATGAGGGTGAGCCTATGCCATGGAAGGTGGACGACAAGCTTGCATCATCAACAACACCTCCACCGCCAACAACAAAGAAGGAGACATAATCACATGGGTATGGGCACTCCCCTCGGCAACTACCAAGCTTGGGGGAGGTGCCCCGGTATCGTATCACCATCTATCTTTATCGTCTTTCTTAGTTCGATCCTAGTAGTAGTATCTTGATATAGTAGAATAAAGTCATGGCATGATTTAGTTTTGAAGTTTTGCTTTATGATCCCTCTATGCAATCAAGTCCGTGAGCTATATATAATAAAGACTAGTGTTGAGTCAAGGGCTTGATTACTTTGCCATGATCTTGTGTGAATAAAAGAAGAGAATAAAAAGAAACAAAGAGCTCATATTGATCTTATTGAAAGTAATGACTTCACATAGAAAGAGTATGATGATTAAAAGTTGTTGGGAGTTGGCAAATATAGCTTTGGTCATAATAGGAAGTAATAAGGAGAGAGAGGTTTCACATATAGATATATTATCATTGACATCTTTTGTGATTGGGAACACTCATTAAAATATGACATGCTAAAGAGTTGATGTTGGACAAGGAAGACAACATAATGAGTTATGTTTTCTTATATCTGAGATAAAGTATGTTGTCATGGTTCCTCTAACATGTTGAGCTTGCCTTTCCCCCTCATGCTAACCAAATTCTCAGCACCAAGTAGAGATACTACTTGTGCTTCCAAATATCCTTAAACCAGTTTAGCCATGAGAGTCCACCATATCTAGCTATGGATTGAGTAAGATCCTTCAAGTAAGTTGTCATCGGTGCAAGCAATAAAAATTGCTCTCTAAATATGCATGACTTATTAGTGCAGAGAAATAAGCTTTGTACGAACTTGTTGTGGACGCAATAAAAGCGACAGACTGCATAATAAATGTTCACATACAAGGGGCAATATAAAGTGACGTTCTTTTGCATTAAGATTTTGTGCATCCAACCATAAAAGCGCATGGCAACCTCTGCTTCCCTCTGCGAAGGGCCTATCTTTTATTATTATCCTCTACCTTATGCAAGAGTCACGATGATCTCCACCTTTACTTTTTCATTTTATCCTTTGGCAAGCCCAGCATGTTGGAAATAACATGATATATATATCTAATTGGATGTAGGGGAGTATGAATTATTATTGTTGACATTACCCTTGAGGTAAAAGGTTGTGGGGCAAAACTATAAGCCCCTATCTTTCTCTGTGTCCGGTTAAAACTCCGTAACCACAAGTATTGCGTGAGTGTTAGCAATTATGAAGGACTAAGTGATAGTTGAGTATGTGGACTTGCTTTTAAGCTCTGACATAGACTCTTTCCGATGTTATGATAAATTGCAATTGCTTCAATGACCGAGGGTATAATTTGTTGGTGCTCAATAAGGTTTCTGATTCGTACTTCGGCTTCGTGAAAAGATCATCACTTTAACATAAGTAATCATATGACAAAATTTATATATGTTGCTGTTATGAGAATAATCATGATGCCTTCATGCCCGTACTTTATTTTTTATCGACGCCTCTACCTCTAAACATGAGGACATATTTATTGTTATCGGCTTTTCGCTCGAGGACAAGCGAGGTCTAAGCTTGGGGGAGTTGATACGTCCATTTTGCATCATGCTTTTATATTGATATTTATCGCATTATGGGATGTTATTTCATGTTATGTCACAATACTTATGGCTATTCTCTCTTATTTTACAAGGTTTACATGAAGAGGGAGAATGTCGGCAGCTGGAATTATGGGCTGGAAAAGGAGCAAATATTGAAGGGCTATTCTGCGCAACTGCAAAAGTCCTATAACTCCACGGAATACCTTAAAATAAATAAAGAAAAATCGTCGCCAAAGATGAAGGCCAGGGGGCCCACACCCTGCTCACGAGGGTAGGGGGGGCGCCCCCCTGGGTGCGACCCCCTACCTCGTGGGCCCCCTGGTGGCTCTCCGACGTCCATCTTCTCCTATATGAAGTCTTTTGATGAGAAAAAAATATTAAGCAACCTTTCGGGACGAGACTCCGCCGCCACGAGGCGGAACCTTGGCAGAACCAATCTAGGGCTCCGGCAGAGCTGTGCTGACGGGGACACTTCCCTCCGGGAGGGGAAATCATTGCCATCATCATCACCAACGCTCCTCTCATCGGGAGAGGGCAATCTCCATCAACATCTTCACCAACACCATCTCATCTCCAAACCCTAGTTCATCTCGTGTATCCAATTCTTGTCTCCAAGTCCGGGATTGGTGCTAGTAGGTTGCTAGTAGTGTTGATTACTCCTTGTAGTAGATGCTAGTTGGTTTACTTGGTGGAAGATCATATGTTCAGATCCTTTATGCATATTATTACCCCTCTGATTATGAACATGAATATGCTTTGTGAGAGTTACGTTTGTTCATGAGGACACGGGAGAAGTCTTGCTATTAGTAGTCATGTGAATTTGGTATTCATTTGATATTTTGATGAGATGTATGTTGTCTAGCCTCTAGTGGTGTTATGTGAACGTCGACTACATAACACTTCACCATTATTTGGGCCTAGAGGAAGGCATTGGGAAGTAATAAGTAGATGATGGGTTGCTAGAGTGACAGAAGCTTAAACCCTAGTTTATGCGTTGCTTCGTAAGGGGCTGATTTGGATCCATATGTTTCATGCTATGGTTAGGTTTACCTTAATACTTTTGTTGTAGTTGCGGATGCTTGCAATAGAGGTTAATCATAAGTGGGATGCTTGTTCAAGTAAGAACAGTACCCAAGCACCGGTCCACCCACATATCAAATTATCAAAGTACCGAACGCGAATCATATGAGCGTGATGAAAACTAGCTTGACGATATTCCCATGTGTCCTCGGGAGCACTTTTCTTATTATAAGAGTTTGTTCCGGCTTGTCCTTTGCTACAAAAAGGATTGGGCTACCTTGATGCAACTTATTTACTTTTGTTACTTGTTGCTCGTTACAATTTATCTTATCACAAAACTATCTGTTACCACTTATTTCAGTACTTGCAGAGAATACTTTGCTGAAAACCGCTTATCATTTCCTTCTGCTCCTCGTTGGGTTCGACACTCTTACTTATCGAAAGGACTACGATAGATCCCGTATACTTGTGGGTCATCACGCATGCCCTTGACCGTGAGGCACATCGAGTACGCGGCAAAAGATGCTTACACTGCGTACGAGATATGGAGCCGCCTCACCACTATCCAGGAAGGGGTCCGTCGGGCAAAACTCGAGAAGGAGCAGTCCAGGAAGCGCCCAATGTCCTGGGGCGACTACGACTACTGAAGTAGGTGGTCCCGGCCAAGAAAAGTATCTAGAATATTGCTCATGCCATTCTAGATTTCTCGTTAGATTTGCTTTCTCTCAAAACTACAGTTTGCTTGTTCTAAATTTAGATTTGCTTGTGTCGCAGTTAACCTTGTAGTTTGCTTCCAGTTTACATATGTTCTGAACAAGTTTATTTCCAATGCAATGTTGGAGTTTTCTATTATTAGAATATATTGGCGTGAACTAAAAAATATAAACACAGTAGAGATGCTATACGATTAACGTAACGCACATGCACTAGTACCTTTGTGGATGCGGCGTCGAAATGCAGGGACAACAATTACAAAATGCTACTAAAAGTAGTGCACAATGTTCTAACAAACCATTGCACACACAATATTAAAAATAGTTCGTATGCAACACTTTAGAAAAACATTTTGAATACAGAGGTAGTTAGGTGTTTATTCTCCTTGCAAAACATTGCTTACGCCCGTGACCCTCAAAGAAGAACACTACAGAGGCACGGTTGTCCGTCAATAACACCAACTACTTAAAACACCCACGGAGGCACTTCTGTGCCTCCACTCCTATGGGGACTGTGCGTAAATTGGCTTCAGGTCCGTTAATGAGGCCGAATGCCTTCGAAGACACATGGAACTCATAGGCCATGGCCCCCGCAATGAAAACGTGCTAATGAAAGCTTCTTGAAAACAGAGGCACACCTTCACGTGCTTGCATCACGATCCTTCGCGTCCGTACCTCCCTTAGAATCACATTCGTGCCTTATGGCCAGCTTCCGACGTATCGGGTTTATGAAGATTTGCTTCCTTCTTAATATGGGACGTGACTATCACAGAGGCATAGGCTCCATCCTACACCTGCATGCCTCAACAAGTAGGACGACCATGCTTGTAACTGTGAAGCGTATAGGACACCTTATGGACGACCTTGCAACTATTTCAGACATATATGTGCCTGTTCCGTCAACACATTCATGCCACTCAAATTTAACTGAAAAACATTCCGGAAAAACAGTAACGGACGCCTATTGTCAATCCTCACGTCACGTACATTCGACGTACATTCCTTCGTCACACAAGTAATAGCCGTGCCTCTGCCACAGAACATATAAGTGAAAAACGATTCTTCCTACACTTGTAAAACCCAGAATGCCCTGGATAAACGTCGAATCCCACCTTGCGGTAAAACAACGGAGGCCGGTGCTTCTCAAAAACACATATGTGGTTTTTTGCGTATGTAGTTGAGTGCATGGCTATTTGTTCGTGCCTGTGCCTCACGTCGCACCATAGCATGAATTGACGTCCGTGCAATCACGTAGCATCGTATATGTGCCTCTTGTTGTGCCTCTCATTGTATGAGTGCTTCTTGCAGCTGCATGTCCATGCCTCTCGTTGCTTCTCGTTCTTTCTGTCCATCTGGTAGCGTCTGTTGCAACACGGACAAACAATAGTGCCTCTGAAGAAACACAGCACTGCTCCTCCCAGCGAATGTATGAAGAAAACATTTGCCACTCCCAATGAATGTACCACGCCTGTGTGTCTGAGAGTTAAACCAGCCACTTCAAGCATGCTTCTCTTGGTCAGAGACTTGTGCCTCTACATACTGCCCTTGCATGCCTCACTAGATAAATTGTAAAAGTTAACGTTTGACAGCAAACCACGCAACACAGCTATCATCTCCACGACTTGCTGGAGATACGATGGTTGTTAAAAACATAACTGCTAATTTCGTTTTTATTTTTTGTAAAGAAAAACCACGACCAAGAACCCATGATGTGCACAACCGCATCGACAATGAGATCGTGCACTCCTTTGCCGCTTCCCCGCCCTTAAATTTACACTTCCGCTGCGGACTTGTCTCCCACAAACAACAGAAATCGCCATTGCACTCCCACTCACTGTTCCCCACGAAATACCAGGTTGCAGGAGGACGAACTGCTCCAGGCCATGGGATTCACCAAGGAATTCAAGGTGCAGGCCCACGGCAACAACAAGTTGCAAGTGATCCACACCAACGAGTTCCACAAGGCGTCCACCATCATCGAGCAGTACGAGCGACACCTCGAATTCGAGCGCCACAAGATCATCGGAGTTGATGTGGAGTACACCAACGACGTTGGCGAAGATCAGAAACCCACCCTCGTCATGCTCTCCGTCGGCAAGGATCATCCGGTGCTACTCTTTCAACTGAGCAACGCCGATAAGAACTGCACCACGTTCGACAACTTCCTCGCCGACCCCAGGTACATGTTTGTTGGCTTCTCCATCGATGGCGACATAGAGATGCTTGGCCGTCGGACTGGAGATCGCCCACTTCATCGACATCCAAAAAAAATGGAGGGTGCCTACAACTACCAAGCCTCTGGACTCCCTTGGGGACGCGTCAGGCATCCTTGTGCTGCATGATGTAGAGCTCAACAACGCATAGAAGCATCGCTGGGCGCGCATGCCCCTGCTCATGAGGCACATCGGGTACGCCACAAAGTACGCTTACGCTGCGTACAAGATATGGAGCCGCCTCACCATCATCCAGGAAGGGATTCGCCAGGCAAAACTCGACAAGAAGCAGACCAGGAAGCATGCTAGGTCCTGTAGCGACTACGACTACTGAAGCAAGTGGTCCCGGCCAACAAAAGTATCTAGAACATTGCTCACGCCATTCTCTATTTCTCATTAGATTTGCTTTCTCTCAAGACTGCCGTTTTCTTATTATAAATTTAGGTTTGCTTGTGTCGTAGTTAACCTTGTAGTTTGCTTGCAGTTTACATGTCTTTTGCACAAGTTTATTTCCAGTGCACCACATAGGCACTTATGTGCCTATGTGCCTGTGGTACCAAGGGGGCCGTGCGTATCTTGGCTTCAAGTCGTTTTACGCGACATTCTAGACGTCAACCAAAAGATTCACCTTCTCTCTGATAAGTTCATTGACGAGGTCTAATGCCTTTGAAAACACATGCAGCTCATAGTCCATGCCCCGCGCAATGAAAACGTGTGAATGACAGCTTCTTTAAAGCAGAGGCACACCTTCACATCCTTGCATCACGATCCTTTTGCGTTCGTACCTCCATTAAAATCACGTCTGTGCCTCCTGTTCGTTACGTGCGTGCCTCTACGTCAGGTAAAACCGTACCCCTATCGTGCGTAACATGTTAAGAAAGTTGCTGATAACAAAAACATCATCAAACCGAGCATTACATCCACCCGACATAGAGGCACCAAACGTGACGTCATCAAAAACGCAGAGGCAGGAGCGTGCCTTACGGCCAACTTCCGACGTTCGGGTCTGAAGATTTGCTTCCTTCTTAACATGGGACGTGAGTATTACCGAGGCAAAGGCTCCATCCTTCACCTCCATGCCTCGACAAGAACGACGATCGTGCTTGTAACAATGGAGTGTATAGATTATACATTAAGAAGACATTAGGGACCACCTTGCACCTATTTCATCTAGAAACAATTCTTATAAAACCCGGAATGTCCTGCATAAATGTCGGATCCCATCTTGCGGCAAAACCATGCAAGACGGTGCTTCTCAGAAGCACATCTGTGGCTTTTTTGCGCATGTTGTTGAATGCCTCTCTAGAATATAACCATGTTGAAACCATATTCAAATCTAACCACACTGAAATCTCTAGAATACAATATGTGCCCAAGTTGAGACATTTATTTTGTACTACTTGAAACTGCAGTCTATAATAAAACAATACAGTGTAATAAAACATACGCCTTCCGACCCAAATATGCTACTGGAAACTGCAATTTCTAATAAAACATACACCTTCCGTCACAAATTAATTGGCTCAACCTTGTACTAACCAGTACAACAAAGTTACTGCAAAGTTGACACATTTATTTTGGTACGGGGTAGTACTACTACTTAAGAACAAAACACGATTGCTTGACATGGAAATGAAACTGTCTCCATTCTGACAATGATGATTGCTTGCCATTGTTAAACCTTTACAGTCATACGAGACATGGAAAGCATAAAAACCATGGAAAAGCAAACATCTACCAAGAAAACTACACTACTCCCCGTCGTCGCAGATTCCACTATCTCCATTCTGACATCGACGTTGTTGGCCTCCGCCTCCTGCTCCGCATCCAGCTCGTCGAAGAGAACATCGGTCTTCACCTGTTATTCCCGAAGGAAGCGCCGGTTGGACTCCACATACGCCTCATCTTGGATGGACTCCAGGATAGCGGTCTGCTCCGCCATCAAGGCCGACTCATCGAGATAGAACCCCGCCTCGTCTTCCTCGTCCACGCCTTCCTCGTCGTCCTCGTCATCCTCGTCCATGCCTTCCTCCTCGTCCTCGTCATCCTCGTCCACGCCTTCCTCGTCGTCCTCTTCATCCTCGTCCACGCCTTCTTCGTTGTCCTCATCTTCCTCGTCCACGCCTTCCTCGTCGTCCTCGTCATCCTCGTCGCCCACCTCCTCTTCCTGCATCAGATCTCCGCCCACTGGATCACCCCCCTCCCCTTCCTCCATGACATCTCTGCCCACTGGATCAATTTCCTGCATGAGCTCCGATGCACCCCCCTCCACTTCCTCCACCTCCCAAATCTCCTCCGGCCCCGGTGAGTCCGGAGACATGCCCGCTGCGGCCCGAGCGGCGCGCCTCGAACGCATGTCCTCCTGCATCTGAAAGCGGCGCTCGGGAGTAAACATCGCGTAAGTAGTTATCTTGTGCCGAACCATGGCAAGGAACGTCACAAACGAAAAGAGGAAGATGGATGATTTCCTAGGATTGTCGGTGAAAGAAGGAGAAGCAGGATGATGTCTAGTGGTGGCGGACGCCGCTCGGCTTAAATAACTGCTCCTTGACCTCGGACGAGGAGCCGGAACGGTGACACGCGGCTTTCACTACGCCGACGGATGAGACGGCCGTCGGTCCTTTTGGATTCCGCAATGTCGACACGTGGCATTCACTCTATTAAATACCTCCACCTCCTCCAGAGCAGCGTCACCGGAGGAAATGCCCGTCGGACCCTTGGGTTTCAGGAGCGGCGTCCACCCGGCGTTCACACGACGCCCGTCGAATGGTGGGGGCACTGGGTAACGCATAACTGTGCATGTCCTGGATTCATAGTCGTGCCTTTCAGTGTGAACGATTCAACAAAATCATTTGGAACACCAAGGCAAACTAAGGTAACTCTACACAATGCCACGCCGTGCCTTCCTGGGACCCATGACCGTGCGAAGAATATACCACACCAGCGTCTCTCGAATAGGCCATTTCGTGCCTCACAAAGTACATAGTGAGTGTTCACATCTGAACCAATTCCACTGGGACTCCCAAATTAAAGAAAGAACCTGACGATTCCTTTGTGTGCTGAACGCCCGTGCCTCTCCGTATGATCGAGTCGACGGAATCATTCAAAAGTAAAACACACGGGAAAGTGACTCTATATTATACAGCAGCATGCCTTTTAACGTTTCACGCCCGTGCCTGTGGCCCTTAATGCTGCCACGAACATCCACGCCATGGTCAGTGCACAAGTCACGTCACTGCCTGGTGTAGAAGCGTGGCTGTAGTCACTTCACGCCCATGCTTCTAAGAAAAGAAGCGCCACGCAACTCAGCACAGAGCCGTGGCTTTTAAAATCAAGGAAATTACGCTTTTAAACACCTCGACTCTCGAACTGGCCACTCGCAAAGTAAACATTTAGCGTTAACATCTAAACCCATTCCGCTTTGTTTCAACAATAAACTTACGAAACGTGACTCTCTGACAGACACAACCATGCCCTCATGGCATTCATATCCGTGCCTTTTCTTCTTAACGAGTAAACGAAATCATTGCGAACACAAATACAGCTGAACATAACTCTATATAAAACCACGCCATCTGGAATACCAAGACAAACCAACGTCACTCTACACAATACCACGCCGTGCCTTCCTGGGACCCATGACCGTGTGAAGAATATACCACACCAGCGTCTCTTGAATAGGCCATTCCATGCCTCACAGAGTAAACAGTGGGTGTTCACATCTGAACCAATTCCGTTGGGTCTCCCTAATTAAAGAAAGAACCTGACACTGCCTTTGTGCACTGAACGCCCGTGCCTCTCCGTCTGAACGAGTCGACGGAATCATTCGGAACTCAAACACACGGGAATGTGACCCTATATTATATGGCAGCATGCCTTTTAGCTCTTCATGCTCGTGCCTGTGACCCTTAACACTGCCACAAACGTCCACGCCATCGTCAGTCCACAAGTCATAGTCCGCGGCTATATTCACTTCACGCCCGTGCTTCTAATAAAAGAAGCGTGACGTAACTCGGTACAGTACCGTGGCTTTTAAAAACAAGGAACTTACGCTTTCAAACAACTCGACTCTCGAATCGTCCACTCACAAGATAAACAGCTAGGGTTAACATCTAAACTCATTCTGCTTTCTTTCCCTGATAAACGTACGAATGTGACTATGGGAAAGACGAAACCATGCCCCCATGTGATTCACGTGTGTGCCTATTTTTCTCAACAAGTCAACGGAATCATTTCAAACACAAATACAGGCGAACGTGACTCTATTAAAATCACACCATGAATCTGTGGGATGCAAGCCCGTGTCTGTGACCCGAAATACTGCAACACAGAAAAGCCACGAACGTACACGCCTTCATCAGTACACAAGTCATTACAATACTAGGTTCACAACAGTGGATGCAGAGACTTCACGTCCCGTACATCAAAAGTAACGACGCCTAATTACAATGATACTCGAAAACAAAATACATTTTGTTAACTAGGTAGCTGACAGCGAAATTTCACAAGACAAGGTAAGAAACTCCACTCCACTGCTTAACAACACCAGACGCACACAACAGACAAGGACGTTGATGTATATCTAGTCCCCAACGACATTCTTGTTGGTTTTCTCCCGGCGCAGTTCATCGATCTCCTCCTTCAGCGCCTTCATATTCTCGTCATGTCGCTTCACAGTTGCGGCCGATTCCTGGAACGATCAGGTGTGCTCTTCAAGGAGATTTCTCGTCTTAGCCCTAATTTCTACGATCCTGGCATTCGCCTTCTCCAAATCTTCTATTGTTTCCTGGCAAAGCTTCTTCCACGCGTAGGTGATCTCCAGCAGCTGCTCGTACGTTTTGTCAGCCTTTGGAATTGAAACCAAAGCATTCATCTCATCGACCAGATTATTGAGGATAACTAACAAGGACCTCACAGCATTTGTCGTCGCTGCCCCCTCACCATTCCGATCTCTCTCGTGCCACAACTGCTCCCCAATTCTACAGCAGGGGGCTTCTGTTCAAGAGCATGACGCATACTAACCCTACCTCCAATTGACTGTAAATCAGTATCCGCAAGACACACCCGCATCAAATTAGGAGTCAGCTGACCACAATAAATCATGTTTCACAAACTAAATCAAAGTAGCTGAAAGAAAGAAAAAATGAATGAAGGAGAAGCAAAAACAGGGTGAACTTACAGACGAGTAACCCTCGCGAGCCGGGATCTCTTCCCGCGATAGGGCACAGCGGTCCGGAGTAGTATCCTTCTACCCAGCCATGGCGAAGATGGTCAGTGAAAAGAGATGAGCAAGAGGAAAGGAAGGCCTGGCGGCGGACGAAGGGAGGAGTAAAATGTGGCTAGGGTACCGAGACTCCGTCCGTCCGCCTTAAATAGCCGGAGACTGGCCTCGGGCGACGTGCCAGAGCAGCGTCACCAGAGGAGACGCCCGTCGAACCATTAGGTTTCTGGAATGACGCCACGTGGCGTTCACTCCCGAATATGAAGAGACGCCTGTCGAACTGTTGGGTTTCCGCGATAAACGCACGAATGTGACTCTTGGTAAATCATAACCACGCCTCTCCGTGCTGCACGGATGTGCCTGCCGTCCTGAACAGTTCAACGAAATCATTTGGAACACGAAAGAAACAAAACGTGACTCTTCACAATACCACGCCGTCACTTCCTGGGAGCCACCACCGTGCAAAGAATACACCACAGCAGCTTCTCTCGAACAAGCCATTCCGTGCCTCACTGAGTAAACAGTGAGTGTTCACATCTGAACCTTTCCCGCTGGGTTTCCGCAATTATAGAAAGGAACGTGACTGTGGGTAAGCTCAAACAGTGCCTTTCAGCTGGGTTTCCATATGATCGAGTCAATGAAATTACTCCGAACACAAACACAGACGAGCGTGACTCTATACAATACCACACCATGCCCGTGCTTCTCCCATCTAATCGAGTCCATGCCTCTATCGAGTAATATAAGAAACATCAATAAAGAAGCGTGACTGTGCTTGTGGAAACAAGGAAACAAGCTTTTAAAAACAGCGTCTCTCACATAGGCATTCGGTGCCTCACAGATTCAACAGCAAGTGTGGGCGTCACAACCCATTCCTCTGGGTTGAAAAAACAAACGTGACTATGCGTAATGTAAAGCTATGCCTTTGTTAACTCACCGGCCGTGCCTCTCCTAATCGAGTCGACGGAAGCACTCGAAGCAGAAACACAGGGGAGCATGACTCTATATTATATGGCACCTTGCCTCTTAGAGCTTCACGCCCGCGCTACACAACTCATGTCGCTGCCTGGTACAGAACCGCGGTTGTATTCATTTCACCCCCGTGCTTCTAATAAAAGAAGCACGCCGCAACTCAGTATAGAACCATGGCTTTTATAAACAAGGACCTTACGCATTCAAACAACTCGACTCTCGAATCGGCCACTGACAAAGTAAACAGCTAGCGTTAACATCTAAACCCATTCTGCTTTCTTTCCATGGTAAACATACGAATGTGGCTATGCGAAAGATGAAACCATGCCCCCATGCGATTCACCTGCGTGCGCGCCTACTTTTCTGAACTAGTCAACAGAATCATTTTGAACACAAATACAGGCGAACGTGACTCTATGTAAAACCACACCATGAATACAGGCGAACGTGACTCTACGTAGAAGCCACGAACATACACGCCTACATCAGTACGCGGGTCATTACAATACTAGGTTCACAAAAGTGGTTGCAGAGACTTCACCTCCCCTGCATAATAAGTAACGGCGCCTAATTATAATGATACTCGAAACCAAAATACATTTTTTTAACAAAGTAGCTGACAGCGATATTTCACAAGACAAGGTAAGAAACTCCACTCCACTGCTTAACAACACCAGACGCACAAAACAGACAGGGACGCTGCTGTATATCTAGTCCTCACCGACCTTCTTGTTGGTTTTCTCCCGGTGCAGTTCATCAATCTCCTCCTTCAGCGCCTTCGTATTCTCTTCGAGTCGCTTCACAACTAACGTCAATCCCTCCAACGACCGAGTGTGCTTTTCAAGGAGATTACTCCTCACAGCCGTAGTTTCTACGATCTTGGCATTGGCCTTCTCCAAGTCTACTCTTCTTTCCTGGTAGAACTGCTGCCATTCGTAGGTGACCTCCAGCAACTCCTTGTACGTTCTGTCAACCTTTGCAATTGAAACCAAGGCATTCATCCCATTGACCAGGTTAATGAGAGTAGCTCCAACTGATTGTAAATCAGTATCGGCAAGACACACCGGCATCAAATTAGGAATCAGCTAACCACCGTAATTCATGTTTCACAAACTAAATCAAGTAGGAGAAACAAAGAAAAAACAAATGAAGGAAAACTAGAAACAGGGTGAACTTACAGACGAGGAACCCTCACCGGCCGGGATATCCTCCCGTGACAGGGCATGGCGGTATGAAGAAGTCTTCTTCTGCCCAACCATGGCGGAGACGGTCAAAGGATAGAGAGGAGCAAGAGAAATGGAAGACCTGGCGGCGGACAAAGGGAGTAGGTTGTGGCTAGGGTTTCGAGATTCCGTCTGTCCGCCTTAAATAGCCAGAGGATCATCTCGGATGACGAGCCAGGGCGGCGCCACCAGAGGAGACACCCGTCGGACCATTGGGTTTCCGGAGCGGCGCCACATGGCGTTCACACCCGAATACGAGGAGACGCCAGTCGATCCGTTGGGTTTTCGCAATAAACAAATAAATATGACTCTGCACCATGACAGCGACTCTCGAACAAGCTATTCCGTGCCTCACCGAGTAAACTGTGAGTGTTCATACCTGACCCCTTTCCGCTGGGTTTTTGCAATTAAAGAAATGAACGTGACTGTGGGTAATGCCAAACTGTGCCTTTGTGGGGTTGACACACGTGCCTCTCCATCTGATCGAGTCGACGGAATTATTCTGAACACAAACACAGACGAGCGTGACTCTATATAATACCACACCATACCCGTGCCTCCTCATCTGATTGAGTCCATGCCTGTATCAAGAAATATACATAACATCAAGAAAGAAGCGTGGTTGTACTTTTAAAAACAAGGAAATACCATTTTTTAGGATAGGAAATAACATTTTCAAAACAGCGTTTCTCACATAGGCCATTCGGTGCATCACAGAGTCAACAGTGAGTGTTCGCATCTCAACCCATCCCGCTGGGTTACCCCAATTAAAGAAATGAACGTAAACTGTACGTAATGCAAAGATATGCCTTTGCGGGCTCACCGGCAGTGCCTCTCTTCTGTTTGAGTCGACAGAAGCATTCAGAACAGAAACCAGGCAAGTGTGACTCTATTTAAAACCGGACCATGCCTTTGTGAGTTTCACAACCGTGCCTGTCGCCCGAAACATACACCCCGTTATGAGTACGCAAGTAATGGCGCAACTTAACACAGAACCGTGATTCTTTGTAATTCCACACCATGCCTTTCTGGGATTCACGCCCGTGCCTCTGACCCGAAATATTGCAACACAGAGAACCACAAAAGTCCACGAGTTTAAGAGTACAAATCATGATCCTGCTTACTACAGAACCGAGACTACATCGACTTCAGGTCCGTGCTTTTCATATTCGTGTCTCTAGAATCGGCCACGCTTTCAGCTTCATGTTTTGGCATCGTGACATGCATTCTTTCCTTGAAAACCGTGACGTCTACATCGACGCGACTGGCAGCCTAACGTGACTCAGCCTAATGGAAAAACGTGCCTCCATAGACTCCACGACCGTGCGTGTCCAAGTGTACGAGTAAGCGCAACCATTTTCACCAAAACTACGCACGGTTCGCAAAAATGTGCTCCCAGCGGGCGAACGAAGTGCCTCTCGTGGAAGCACAAACGTGTGCTGCATGACACTAGCCTACTCATCTACATGTACCAACAAATGAAATAACGCCGGTGCCTCTCCATCTGATCGAGTCGACGGAATTATTCTGAACACAAACACAGACGAACATGACTCTATATAATACCACACCATGCATATGACTCTTCATCAGATCGAGTTAGTGCCTTTATCGAGTACTACATGCAACAACAACAAAGAACCGTGGATGTGCTTTTGAAAACAAGGAAAGAAGCTTTCAAAAACATCTTCAACAGTCAGCGTTCGCATCTCAACCCATTCCATTGGGTTACCCCAACTAAAGAAACGAACGTGACTCTGGCTAATAAGAAGAATTGCCTCCGCCGGATTCATGTACATTCCTTTCCAACAGAATGAGTGAGTGCAATCATTTCGAAATACCAAAAGCATACACCCACGGTAATGTGACTATGACTGTGCATAATGCAACCCTATGCCTCTGTCGGCTGACCGGCCGTGCCTCTCCGTCTGAACGAGTCGATAGAAGCATTCCAAACAAAAACACGGGCGAGTGTGCCTCTGTATAAAACAACACCATGCCTTGGCAGGACGCACGCCAGTGCCCGTGACCCAAAATATTACCAAGAGGCACGAAAGTCCACGCGTTTATGAGTACAAGTCATGACGCTACCTAGTACAGAACCGTGGCTATACGGACTTCAGGTCCGTGTTTTGCTTGAAAAACGTGAGACCGTGATGTGCGTTCTTTCCTTGAAAAACGTGCCTTCTACATCCATGCGTCTATGCGCCTAACAACCAAGGAACGAACCCTGACGGTGCCTTTGTGGGCTGAACGCCCGTGCCTCTCCGTCTGATCGAGTCGATGGAACTATTCAGAACACAAGCACACGGATGCGTGACTCTATATTATACGGCAGCATGCCTTTCAGCGCTGCACGCCCGTGCATGTGACCCTTAACACTGCCACGAACATCGACGCCATCGCAAGTGTAAAAGTCATGTCGCTGCCTGGTACAGAACCGTGGCTGTATTCACTTCAGGACCGTGCTTCTAATAAAAGAAGCGCCACGCAACTCAGCACCAAGCCGTGGCTTTTGAAAACAAGGAGCTTACACTTTTAAACACCTCGACTGTCGAACCGGACACTCGCACAATAAACTTTTAGCGTTAACATCTAAACCCATTCCGCTTTGTTTCCATTATAAACGTACGAAACGTGATGCTCCGACAGACCCAACCATGCCCTCATGGCATTCATGTCCGTGCCTCTTCTTCTGAACGTCTCAACGGAATCATTTCGAACACAAATACAGGATATCATGCCGTGCCTTCCTGGGATCCATGACCATGCGCAGAATATACCACACCAGCGTCTCTCGAATAGGCCATTCCGTGCCTCACAGAGTAAATAGTGGGTGTTCACCATGACTTCGAACCAAACTTTGCCTTTCTGTGATGAACGCCCGTGCCTCTCCATATCGAGTCAACGGAATTATTCTGAAACCAAACACAGACGAGTGTGACTCTACATAATACCACACCATGCCTATGCCTCTCAGCTCACTGTGCCTCACAGAATCGTGTTTCTTTGTAATTCCACACCATGCCTTTGTCGACTTCACGCTCGTGCCTTTGTGACCCGAAATATTGCAACACAGAGAGCCACGAAAGTCCACGAGTTTAAGAGTACAAATCATGACCCTACATGGACTTCAGGTCCTTGTTTTTCATATTCGTGTCTCTAGAATCGACCATGCTTTCACCTTCATGTTTTGGCACCGTGACGAGCGTTATTTGCTTGAAAAACATGACTTCTACATCGACGCGACTGCGTGCCTAACATGACTCAACCTAATGGAAAAACGTGACTCAATAGACTCGACGACCGTGCTTATCCACGTGAACGAGTAAGCGGAATCATTAGAACCAAAACTACGCACGGTTCGGCAAAATGTGCTCCCCGCGGGGGAATGAAGTGCCTCTGGTGGAAGCTCAACCATGCTCTTACTGCTAACACGCGACATCCGTGACCTTAACCTACTCATCTACATGTACCAACAAATGTAACAACACGACGACAATGCAACACATAAATGCTTTACAGATTCATGGCAGTACAAAAGGCCACAAGCCCCAATGCAAAGGAAAAACACGCTACAAGCTCTCTGCCTACATTCCAGCAACATTCTTGATCGGCTGGTGGGCAAGCACATCTTCAATCTCCTTCTTCGTCGCCTCATAACTTTCCTCCACAGCAGCAAAGGAATCCTCCACCAGGCTCTTATACTTGACGAGGACCTCAGCCTTCTCATCCATAAGCTGCCCCACTTTGCTCGACAGCTTCTGCACCAACGCATGGCTCTCCTCATACAGATTCTTCAAGTGGGTGGCCTCCCGTTCCTTCTGGTCAAGCTCGTTGAGAAGCTTCTTGTTCTCACACACAGATCGAACTATAAGACTAGTGGACTTCTCCACAGAGGCATTCCTCTGCTGCAGCAACTTCTCCAAGCGAGCAATGAACTCATGCTGCTTAATTAGCTCAACGAGCAAGTCGTCGCTGGCTAAGGAATTATGTACTGCCATCTTGCCGAGATCGTCTCCATGGCGAATGCGCTTGTGGGAGGAATCGCATCCACGCGAGAGATCGTTCGACACCTGGGCAACGGGGCAGGATATTCCTGCCGCCGCTACGGCGTAGCGGCGGCACCTCTCCCTTCTTTCCATGGTTTTTGTCCTTGCTACCTGGTTGCTTGAACACCCAGAACCCCTCTTACCGGCCATGGCAAAAGCAAGGAGCTACCAGCAAGAAAGAGGTGCCTGTCTCTGGAGAATTGTGGACGTGGGGTGTTCGATGAGTAGGTAGCTTTTAATAACATACGCACACAAGTCAGATGGTCAAACGGAGTAACCGGCGCCTCGAATTCTCCCAATCTCTTTTAAATACCTCGAATTCTGCACGCCCGGGAGACACCAGTACTATCATTTCGTCTCCCCGTGCGTTCTTCCACACCACAACCACTCAACTTCTTTCTAATGGTCCCTACATATTCAGCAGAAAACATCTCAAACACAGTTTACTTACTGTGTACGTCTGTCTGTATTCCAGAGAACTTACTGTCGAATTCAAACCATTATCCACTGACATTTTTTGTTTTGAAATGATATTTATATCAAAATCTTACCCCAGGTGACTCGTTCATGACAATACATACTACAAAAACGTGGCAATACAAACTTCAGGTCCATGTTTTGCTTGAAAAACGTGGCATCCTGATGTGCGTTCTTTGCTTGAAAAATGTGCCTTCTACATCCATGCGTCTGTGCGCCTAACAACCAAGGAATGAACACTGACGGTGCCTTTGTGGACTCAACGCCCGTGCCTCTCCGTTTGATCGACTCGACTGAATTATCCGGAACACAAACACATAGGAGCGTGACTCTATATTATACGCCAGCCATGCCTTTTAGCGCTTCACGCCCGTGCCTGTGACCCTTAAAACTGCCACGAACATCCATGCCATCCCCAATGTAAAAGTCATGTCACTGCCTGGAATAGAACCGTGGTTGTATTCACTTCACACCTGTGCTTCTAATAAAAGAAGCACCACACAACTCAGCATGAAGCCGTAGCTTTTAAAAACAAGGAACTTACGCTTTTAAACACCTGGACTGTCGAACTAGCAACTCGCAAAGTAAACTTTTAAACACCTTCTTGAGTTCATGTCCATGCCTCTCCGATTGAACTGGCGACCGGAATCACTTGGAACAGAAAGAACCATCAAACGTGACTTTGAGTAACGCCAAACCATGCCCCTGTGCATCACACAACAAAACTAAAATTAAGAAATGCTAACATCCCACATACTAAGACTTAAGAAGGCAAGCAAAAAACAAGCTCATCGAAGTACAAAGAAAGTTGCACCACTCTTGATGTCCAAACGGGCGGTCTGAGATTCGAGAGGATACGCTTTTTTCCATAGGGGGGTGAGCGCTGGTGGCCTCATTTCCACGCGCCTCACCATGAAACGTCATAGAAAACGTCTGTAACACTCACAGACACGAACGTGACTCTGCGTAACACCAAACCATGCCACCGTGGATGTCACCACACTAAAATAAAAATGCTCCGGCAGTTCAGCAAGCAAGGAAAAAAACAAGCACATCAAAGCCCACAGAAAGTTACACCAATCTTGATGTCGAGATGGACGGTCGAAGATTCGAGACGGTTCGACCATTTCCCTCTCTCCCTCCACTACTTTTTTGCTTTTGCTTTCGCACCGAAAATCTCGAACACTTCAACAGTTCCCCTCTCTTGAACACCCTCGTCTCTCCTTCTGCCCCCATTGTCCAATCCAGCAGACCAACCAGAAATCCAAATCACGTTCGCCTCACCCACCAGCCGCCATCCACTTTGAGATACAGGCAGTCGGTCGGTGCTCGCGAAAACATCAAAAACCTCTCCCGGCGGCGGCGGCGACTGACGGCGACGACGCGTGCTCGCGGAGGAAGTACCAACATAGAGGAAGGACAAAAACAAGCCGATGGATGCGATGAATCGCTCACAAGCAATGGAAGGTAAAAAAATATTAATCCATTACATTCCATTACCACATGTTGATCAAAGCGATTTTCCCCCTTTTGACGGACATGAACCCTAACCTCCACACAAAACCGTGTTTCCAAAAAGTTTGTCTAGACTTTTCTAGCAAAATTGAAATAAGGTAAGCACGCGTGCAATAGGATGCTACCCTTACCCGTCACAGAAATCTGCTCGTAACAAATTTGCCTAAAACGTACTGTGCATGCCAGAACTATCTAGGTCACCGCTCTAGATTCAAACCATGAGAGCATCCTTAAATTCAAAACCTGGTATTCACAGGAGATTCTATATATCCGTTGATTGTATCTGTTTCAAATTACGTGCCTCTCTCGTATTAACATCCGTGCTCCAATAATAGATCTAGTTGTGTGCTTATAGCGTGAACCAACCTGTGCCTCTCCAACAATGCCATTTTTTGTCCACGAGATGTATCTCCCCTTTTTGCTGTGAAATTCAATTATGCTTCTACTGCTGCTAACGCCTAGGCATTTTTATGCAGCAAGGACTAGTAATAAGGAAAACAGAGTACCTGCGGCACAGCCTGCCGTGCAGCAAGGTACTATAAAAGGTACCTACGGGTTAGTGGCAAGACTTGATATAACAAGAAAACAATGGATTGATCGCCTTTTTAGGTCAGGAAGTGAAAGAAAAGGGCTATCTTATGAATCTATGTAGATTAAGCTTCAGATTCTTTTTGTGCAGCCGTGGAAGACATAGTTTTAAAACTATATCCCATTTATTTCGACGTTACTTCGTAATCCTTTTGTTACATAATCATCGTGCAGGTGACGGAGAAGGAGATACTGAAACGATTTTGTCTGAACTTACTAGTTCATATCCAGAAAAACCAATGATCTCTCCTGACCCGTCAGAAAAAAGAACGAAGCAGAACATGGACAGCGAAGCACCCGAGAAAGTGCCAGCACTAGCTTCCAGCAGGGAGGGCAACAAAAAGCAAGTGACTAGCAGCAGAAAAGAGAAGCAATCAGAAACCAAGACTGTCATTCCTCCTATAGCAAAAGACAAAAGAGAAAGGACAAAACTCAACTCATCAGCAACAGTGCTACCTTGAAGCAACAGCAGCCAAGTCCTCTAATGATACTCCCGCCAGCAGTTCCACGCGCCGACAATGATGTAAATAAAGACAAGAAGAAGAACAAAAGACAACGGTTGGAAGAACAAAAGGATAATGCCAGCAAACAGTCAAAGCGTGATGCTGTCGACGACGACGATGGCACAATACACGATGATGATGTCATTCGTACAGAGGGCGATGGCGCTGCAGGGGACAACGGTGGCGCCGCAGGGGACAGCAACGATGATGTAAAAACCATTTTCTCCACAGATTTTTGCTACCACTTTTCACCCATGAAAACCAAACAATCCTCTATAACAAAACCCTATTTTTCTCAAGAGGTAGAAACAAGACAGAAGTGCACAAAGAGAAGAAAGACAAGTGGAAAAGAATTGGCAGCACCAACAGATGATGAACAGGAGGCAACAACAAATAAGGACAAATGCAAGATCAAGGAAGGAGCAGCATTTGTTAATGTGAATAGAGCATGGAAATTACTTGAGGAACGTCACTGGCAAGATGTTAGGAAAGCCGGGTTTGGAAGCATAGAGGGATGCCAAATAAAGTGCTCCATCTGCAAACTGCTTGCAGCACACATCTACGACAAACTAGACACAGGAACCATGAAAATAAAGTTTGGTGAAGCTGATCAGCAGAAAGAAATCATAATAACAAAGGAAGGCATCCACAAGGTGTTTGGATACCCAAACGGTACGGAAAGGACAACACCAAGGCCAAAGATTTCCACCGAAACAATGAGCGAACTGGTCAGAGAACTTGGCCTCAAGAAAATGGATTTCCATCACGATGATCTGTTTAAAGAACTAGAAAAATTGGTGAAACAAGACGACGAACAATCAAATAGGAAATCAGTTAAAAAATTCCTTATTTTTTCCACAACATTGTCTGTGGAACAACCTCCCCTACCTTCAGCAAACAAGCCATTATGGTCAAGGACTTGGACTATACAAAAATGGCAAAGATGGATTTCTGCCAGGTAATCGTCGAAAGTATTAGGGAAGGAGCCAAGATATGGCAGAAGCACAAGTTGTTGCCTCAGGAAGAAAATAACAAAAAGCATCTCAATGGTTTGGCACAGGGACCAGTAATAATGTACCTCGACTGTCTGCTGCTGCCGACCGACACAACACAAATGCACAAGATTGCCAAGACAATGGACAACACATCGTTACCGCGAGCAAACCACCTAAAAGAGAGTGACCAAAGGAAAATAGCTAGAGCAGACATGAAAACGGACGGAAAAGCACGACCAGATGACTATCAATTTGGCAAGATTCAAGTATAGCCCTATTGAATATACATGCATTATCCCCTATAAAAACGGTTTCCAGTCTAAACAACTCCATCCTGCCGAAACAATGCAGACATGGAAAGGAATAGCAGAGAGGACATTCTATGCCAACACAGCAACACCTTCGTATTCAAAACAGATGATACCAGCACAACAACAGAAGCAACAGCAAACGACCAAGCTACTGCCACCTCCAACCAAGCGACAGGACGAAGCACATGTCAGCACAAGTGGAAGCAAGGAACCAGTCACAGGCACCAGAAAGGATCATATGAAATATTCGGAAGGATAGAAGAAATGTTGAAACAAGTACTCGACGAAACAAAACAGATACCCGGAATAACGACAAGGGCTAGACACCAATGCAACGAACAAGAGAAGGAATTAGATGAAAGAATGAGGTACACAGTGGTGCAACAAACAACGGTCGTGATTGATTCTCTCGAACAACTTAGAGAATTCCAGGACATTGTTCGCAGAGTGAGCTTTCAAGAAGAGACGACGCTGAAGCTGCAAGATCGAACAGACGCAGGAGACACACCTGCACTTGTAGATGGCAACCACACGAAAGAAGTCGTAGCTGCACCAGAACTAGGAGGGAGGAGAAAAATAAAGATGGAAGAACAGGACCATCAAAACAAACATGAAAGGAAGAAAAGAATAACAAAATCAAGAACACAGAACTCAAGAATTAGCCAGAGGGAGACAAAAGAACATAACAAGGTGCAAAAGGAGCAAAACAAGGAGGACGTATCAACCAACACATCAAGTGCCGAAGGACAGCAAGAACAAGGAAGAGAAGTAGCTGCAGAAGCAGAGAATCAAGCTGAGAAACAGGTAAATGAAAAAAGTGACTCGAAAGCGATGCTTTCAAACTTGAACTTACAAAATCTACCTTCAATTCTGTCAGGTACATGGCAACAGAACGCCACCAAAACATAAAGGCCAACAGCAGCATGTCGTCAAGAACACCGGGCAAGACGATGGAAGCAATAGAACAAGCAACCCAACAACAAATAATGCTCCCTCAAGAGCGTCAATAGGATCAGTACAAGAGACGAACAGGATCAGAGGCAGCAAAGACATGAGTATAAAAAATCAGTCTCTTCTCTCTAAAAAGTCTCTTCTCTCTAAACTAAAAACACTCTTGTTTTAAGTAACAAATCTGCAACAAAATATACAATCATCCGGACAAGTATCATATCGACGCTCCCACAAACGAGCCACGGGCTGATCTAGCATCGACCGTTAATAGCACGGCAGAAAAATAAGAAGAAAACAACAAAGAAGAGGTAAAACTTCCAAACCCACTTTGCCCAAATACCGTCAACTCATATTGTTTCAACTACCAAGTATTACAGGCACATCAAATAGAAGAGGATGCCCATGCAAAACAGAAAGTTCATATAGAAGAGCTTTTCAGCACAAGAGCATTTCAGATGACCAATACAGGGGAGGAAGCCTCAGACACTCCACCTGGTGACACACCCAAGGCTGGCATACAAAGCAAAGAAAAAGTGTACACACAAACGGATATCCCAACCACCAGCGCAAAGGTAAACTTCAACAAGAACCATTTTCCCAAAATCTATAAGAAATGTACTGCCCAGTACAACCTGTCACAGTACTACAAGAATTACAAGCAATGTATCATGCTTTTCCTATTTCATGAAACGCAGGAAACAAACGAGGACGGTCATGCCAAAGAATAGCAAGGAGTACAGACAGAACAAACCAAAAAACAAGGGCAAATGCTGACTAAAACGGTGCCCAGTACACCATCATCAAAGACAAACGAGGTAAAGCCACACACACCTACTCCTACAACGTTAAAACAAAAAAGTTATGCATGCACAGATGAAGTCCAAACTTTATTTATATTTTTTGATTGAACGGGAAAAAGAAACAAATGAAGAAGAAGATGTGGCTCAAGAAGCGATAGAAAGTGCTGCTACCACTCGACAATGTACAAAAACTACACAAGACAGAGAATAAGTTACAGGCACGACACCGGAGGATTGAACGTAGAGGTCAAGCTACAAAACCTCTTTCTATAGCATATAAAAAAATGCATCCACCACAAACAAACACAGACACACTTTAATTACTTTTTGCGTTCCGACAGATGCAAGAAACAGGAGAGAGCACCAATATTCAAGGCAAACAAACACAACAACACAGCGGAATGGAACAAGAAGAAGATGTTCTTCCAACAACAGACAACCTAACCGCCATAGACCAAGCCGGAAAACCTTCGCCCGGGCAAGAAATAGCAGAGATGGCAACGTCGACGCAAGAGATCAAAAAGGTGAATAGAGAAACCTGCTTTTAAGGAAATTAGAAATTTGAGTGAACAAAGACACAAATGCAATCTCATATACCTACCTCTATGTCTCAACAGCCACAAGACAAAAACGACAACACCACGGATGAACAAAACAAAAAAGATCCAGAGGAGGTCCAAAAAGCTCCACTCACCGAACGAAAGGTCGAAGAGGCAGCACGGACGGAAACGACTGAAAAGGTGAAGCTACAATAAAAAAAGTTCAAAAGATACACTAAACATTTGAGTATTTTTCTTAGGAAACGGACAATAAACTACAGTGAAAATAACGAGCGTATTTATTTATTTTTTAACCACGCTTTTGCATGATAACGCACAAACCTCAACAGGACACACACGCGCACACAAGCAAAGAAGCAAAGGGGCACAGTGCATTGGAAAACCATGCAGCAAACATTCCAGAGAGAGAGTCAGACAGCAACAAGAAAAAGGCTGCACCATCAGACAAGGAACATTGTGCTGTAAAAGATGTTGCCACCACAATCATGGCGGTAACCCAGGACAGCACTCAACCAGAACGTGAGCCGCTGATCATACAAAATTTGGCCATCAAAGAAGGGACAAAAGATGAAGGGATCGAACACCTGTACAACAACATCATGACATCGAATAAGGACAAAGGGTAAGTTCATCTTACCACCAAAGAATTATTTTCTTCCAATGATTTCCTCCCTTAAACATTTTAAATGTATACCTGTAAATATATATGTTGCAGGCACGAGATTTTAATAAATACAGAGACGACAACAGTAAAAGTCAGCCACATGGCACAAAGCTTCGACATTGGAAAGCCAGTGGGCACCGAAACCATGGCAGTCATGATACAGATGTTAAAAAAGCAACTCATGGGCACAAAGAGAAAGATTCTATCAACATACAACACCATAAGTAGAGCTCAAGTTTCAACAATGAATATCACTCTATCGATCAATCAACCTCTCTCACTACGGGAAACAGGAGATTTGCCGTCTGTGGATTACAGACGGCAAAGACCAAATTCCAGACGGCAAAGACTTTGCGCAAAGACTTTGCCGTTTGGAAGCAGACGGCAAAGTCATACGGCAAAGAATAGCTGGCAAAGAATACTTTGCCGTCTGATGTTTATCGGGATGACGGCAAAGTGTTTGCTGTCAGTCAATAGGTTTCGCCGTGAGCGGACTAGCCAGACGGCAAAAATATGCCAACACACGGAGCAGTCGCCCTAACGGACGGTGTCAAGTACTTTGCCGTCAGCTAGGCTATGTCTTTGCCGTCATCCTCATATACCCACACGGCAAAGCAAATATTTTTATTTTCAAAAAATGAAACAATGTAGAAGTCGTAGATGGCCAAAGGCGTAGGGAAAATCTTTCACAACTATGATGAATGAACAAATTTTTACGAGACAAAAGTACTCTCTTTACATACTATATATCCATCATCACAGTATAATTACACAATATAATGTTCTCCATTTACAAAACGGACGAACTGGCCATGGTGTGACGGACGCACGAACGAACGAAACAACACCAAAAATTTTTTACTACAAATCAGACGAACTGGCCCTTGCCAGCGTCGAGATCCGAGAGCGGGCGTCGAGCTCGAGGAGGCGAAGGGTGGTCTTCGGGCGGAGTTGTCCATGGCGCCATGGATCCCCTGGTCGGGAGGAGGTGTGGGGTCACGGACGGGGAGGAGGAGGATCCCTCTGCGTCCTCCAGCTCAGGCAGCGGCGAGGCGAAGGTCGACCAGGCGGGAGGTTGTGCTGCAGAGGAGCTCCGGCGAGCTCTTGGCAACGGCGCCGCCGTGTTGAAGGACGGCGGTCGCTGACGAGCAGGGTAGGAGGCGCGGGGTCACAGGCGGGGAGGAGGATCTCGCACCGGCGAGGCAAGGTCGGCCAGCTACAGTTGGCGAGCAAGGGAGGAGGAGGAGGCGCCGGGTCACGGGCGGGGAGGAGGAAGAGGATCCCGCGGCAGCCTCTGGCTCAGGCGACGGCGAGGCCGGGTCGAGCAGCAGGGGTTGACGAGCAGGGGAGGTGGAGGAGGATCCCGCGCCGGCCACGGCTCAGGCGACGTGCAGGATCGAGCAGCGGGGGTTGACGAGCAGGGGAGGTGGAGGAGGATCCCGCACCGGCCACGGCTCAGGCGACGTGCGGGATCGACCGGCGGCAGTTGGACGAGCAGGGGATAAGAGAAGGAGAGATGCGGTCGGTCGTGAGGGGTGGGTGTTGTGCGGTAGAAGGAGGGATCAAGGGAGAGATGCGGTCGGTCGTGGTGGGGCCTTGAGGATAAGAGAGAGATGGGATGGGTGGTTGGGGCGCGCGTGGTGACTGGTGAGAGACACAGGCGGGTGCGGGCGGCCCAGATCACGCCATGTCACCGATCCGTGGGATCAATCCGCGTGCTGCGTTTTCTCTTTGCCGTCTGCGATTTTTTTTACAGACGGCAAAGAGCTCTGTTTGCTGTCTGTAAACGAAATTGCAGACGGCAAAGTCTTTGCCATCTGCAATTTCGTTTACAGACGGCAAAGAGAGCTCTTTGTTGTCTGTAAAAAAAAATCCCAGACGGCAAAGAGTCTTTGTCGTCTGTGTTTTTTTTAGAGACGGCAAAGTATGTATTTGCCGTCAGTTGTTCTTTGCCGTCAGCTGCTGTGGGCAAAAATTGTCTTTGCCGTCTGGCCCGACGAAATGCTGACGGCAAAGAACAGTACTGACGGCAAATCTCCTGTTTCTCGTAGTGTCTGTATAATTGAATTTACAAATTTCTTCTACGCACATGTGACAAAACAAGCAGGCATCAATACGCATGGCCAACCATGAAGATCCATTGGAGTTCAAAAATAAAGATGAAGCACACGTCAGAGACAAGACAAATCCTAAAAGGCTTAAAAGATTCCTTGATCTGGAAGAAGGAGAGCAACTACAAGATTTCGACATGGTAAGCACATCTCATGTTACAAATAAGAGATACAATCTCGGCACTACAATTACGTCTAACGATCAACAAATCATGACTAGATCCAAAAAGGATCCCTTATTTATTTATTTTGCATTCTTGCAGTTCTTTCTACCAGTTTGCATAGGCGGGCACGTGCAACAAAAAGAAAAACCTATGGGCCACTACTTCTTGTTACAATTAACATGAAAAAAGAGCGCTTTGAACTCCTTGACTCTTTACAAGATGAATATTTAGGCACAACGGACTACTTCAACACAGTAACAAGCAAAGTAAAGAGGATATGGGAGCAAATAAGCCCATTGCTCCAACTGTCTCCAAGTAATATTGACCATTTCAAAAAGGTCAAAATGATGGTGCCAATTCAGGGAAAAACGTAAGCACTACAAACCTTTCTCCTTTTCCTTACTCACTGTAACAATTATTAATGCAACCCATAAAAAGCATAGGACATAAGGAAAACTTCACCTAAACTGCCATACCATCTTTGGACAACTACAATAATCAATCATCCTTCTACCTGCAGACTCGACTGTGCATTCTATACGTTCATGAACGCAAAGCACTACACCAACGATGGAGAAACAGTGTTACTAACAGAGGAACAAGTCCCAGAGTTGAGAAAGAAAATTCTCTATCAAATATTCAGCCAATACAGAGATACGGCCGCACTATCATTAATCAACTACACCGCAGGTTTGTCTTACTGAAGACAACAAAGTAAAAATCTACTTATCTAATTTTCAGAGAAACACCAATAAGTTTTTATTTTTTTATTTGAACAGATATGCTAAAATCTGAGGTCGATATGGAAGACAATGAAATGGAATGAATACATTGTGACATAATTCAACAGGAGATTCCTCCAACTCCCGAGCACATTGGGATGAGCGCTCAAGAGATAAAAGTTATTGACATTAATGACACAAGTAGCGATGAGGAGAAAAAAGATTATCATGTGAACAGCAAGGATACCACCAAGGTGTCTGAAGAAGCACTCACGGAAGATCAAGCCCAGGCAGATGCTGGTTTACAAAGGGAACAACACGCGCAGCTTGACACTGATTTACAAAAGGAAGACGAACGGAAAGATCCGCCGATACAACCAGACAGACCACCCCCAGATAAAAACAACGAAGGCATAACACTCTCCTTTAGAAGCGGATAATAGGGCAAAGAGCGTACCAACTCGCCAACAACAGCTTTCCAAACAGAACATGAACCCTGTTGGCGAAGATCGCATATCAGGAACATCACCAGAGCCAGAACATGCACAAGAAGAAAAGAAGGAGAAAGGAAAGATTTTCTTAGAAAAGATACTTCAAAAGAGGAAACACGATGCTGAAGTCTCAATAAAACCGAGCATCAAAAACAACAACACACAAACACGTGGGCAGCTTAACGAGCAGGCACAGTTCGGTCACGACAAGAAAAGGGGAAGGCAACTTGCAAGAGTGCAGACAAGTTCCCCAAAACCCTCGACGATTCAATCACATGAGATTAGCTCAGCAAACATAATCTCAACTAAGAGGCCATTCAAGCGAGCAAGCAAGGAAATTGAGAAAGTCAACGCTCCAGCACTTGTACCAGGAGATTTCATTTATAGAAAAGGCCATACAACTCTATAGATATCTGATGAGCCGACAAGGACAGAAAGAATGTGAATAGTAAGCAGATTCTCCTTGTTCCATGGAAACGATTACACAGAGCTGCACATTCTCTAACATCCAACTAACCATTCACTCACCTAATTCTAAACCCTCCTTCCTTGCAGAGAACAGCTATATAAAACCTCAAAGAGCGAAGGCTACATTTCAGGAAAATCGTTCATGGAACAAGCAGGGAAAGGAAATGCACAAATGGAGGTCCCCATGCTAAACGCGTTACTGGACGAATGGACAGAACAGAAACAGTTCAACCCAGACATCGCAACTGTACTCCCTGCAGAATTTGCAAATGTATGCATACCTCACCCACGAAAACACATCTGTCATTACTATGGTAGAATAATTAACTAATAACACACACTCTCTTTCTTGAAGATGGTGCTAGGTCTCAATTATAAAAGAGGAGAGCTATCAGAATTCAACAAAGACGATGCACTACAAGCATTTGAACAACTCGTGCGAGGTAAAAACATCCTGCACTTGAAGATGGTAAGTTTGGAATTATTACTGAACACACGACTTACTCTCCTTGAGCTTCAACAATTAAATGAAATTGAATTTTTACATCAACAACGATCTCCTCTCTCAACGTAGATCATGATACCTCATCACACGGACAACCACTACATGCTATATGTAATGAACAAGTACAGAGATATCATCGACATCCTTGACTCACTGAACTATGTAAACTACGCCGATTTGTCTTAGAGTAAACACCATGTGCAGTACTTTTTGTACATTGATTTATTCTTTTCCTCGCGATAGTATGATACTCTTACTTTTATCAATGCTGCAACCAAACAACAAAACAAAAATGCAATCACATATGAGAAGGATGTCGGTCCTGATGAACAAGTACCACCAACTAAAAGACAAGAACGAACCAGACTGGGCAAGGATAGCAGAAAGGCCTCATAGGATCTGCACACCAAAGCAAGAAGGAAAACAATGCGGACACTTCATGGCCCAATTTGCGAAACACTGGAATGGGAAAGAACTGGTCAAGGACAGAGAGGATTTTCATGTAAGTTACCAGTACATACACGTCAAATTACTTGATTTCTTTATTACCGCAATTAGTTTATTCACAATGGTGGACAACACGTAACTATAAACCATGCATTTTGACATGCCTACAGCACAACAAGGTGGATGCCGAATGGAAACCAGAGTACGTATACACACTCATATTCGGTAAAACCAACCAAATAAAGCACCATCAACTTCCTGAAAAAATCAAAGTTCTCAAACCAGAGACTACAAACCTTTTTTCGCCTATGAAAGGTAATATAACTATTTTCATTCTTACCATCATTCAACATGACAGGAGCTTCAAATATATCTTTTAGAAGCAACAGCCATAACTTTTTATCTGTTTTAATAGAGCGAGACGAGAAAAACCAGGATCAATCAATGAGCACCAACAAATACCCGCAACACCGGCATCCATTCAAACACGTGCGTAAGGCAAACGACCTCTACGACATAGTCATGAGTGACACATGGCAGGACAAATTCAAAAGGTGACTTGGTTCCTTTTCCAACTGAAATTAGTTAAAGTTATGCGGCAATCACATAAATAAGACAGAAACTAGAAAGAACCTTGAATTCCTGTTTATTAGCTTGCTTGTAAGTGACATTCTAAAAAAAATTCTTCTACTATTTTACCTGTAAGCAGAGAAGTAGTATTCTCGGGAGAACAACCACAGGGGAATAGCGCAACTCTCACTGGATGAAACCTAAAGGAAATTTTTGGGCCTGCAAACAAGAAAAAACGTAAAGGGATGGAAAAGAAGGTGCTCGATGAGTTAGCAGAAGCATGGGAGGGAAGCAAGCAAACTACATACAAAAGACATAGACTATTATTAGGCCCAAGCTTTGCAGAGGTAAATTTCAAAACAAAAAAAACAACAAGGATCATACAAACTCGTCTTTTTGCAACGATTTTTTAATCTCTTGGTACCGATCTATTCTTTCTAATTCGTTTTAATGGTTTTTTATTTGTTGCCTGCAGAATATTCTGGGTTTAAAGGATAAAAGAAAATCCATGACGGACTTCAAAGATGATTTCAAATGAGAGAAGGATGCCTTGGTTCCTTTGTTCCTTAAGAAATGTCAATTAGACAAGCTCAAAACAGCAAAAATGGTAATAGCGTTAAAACTATATTCTAAACACTCCTATACCAATAAAACTATCCTCTAACAAAATAAAAATAAGAATTTCAAACAAAATACTATATTCTAAACTCTCCTCTAACAATAAAACTTTTGTACCACAGGTATTCATGCCATTTGAAAAGGAAGACCGATACACACTATTAGTGCTCGACAGATATAGAAGGAAGCTTCAAATCATTGAGCCTGAAGAAACCTCTCTGGAAGAATTGAAGAGGCAAGAAAACCTGAAAAAACAATGTGCTGACCACGCGATGGCAAACTAAGTAAGAAAATTGCTTACATGGAAATCAACGAAGCCTGCAAAGTAAAGGAGCATAACAAATACCACAACCATAAATACAAACTGGTAAGAATTGTAAATAACAACCTCTTTCAGTTTTAAAAATTACAGTACATGTCTCTCTAAAACAAAAACAAAATGCAATTCCCAGGTGCCCAGGTTCAAGGAAGTATACGAAATATTACTCAGTGAAAAATTCGAAAAGGAAAAGACTAAATGGGAAGTTCAATTTTAAAATAACGTTCCAAAGGTGAACAAAGGTGAAACCCCGTTTGCTGTTCTAAGGTTCGCACATCTGTTTGATGGCAACCACTTCGTCAAAGAGATAGATAATTTTGATGTAAGTTTTCTCTTAAAACTCGCTATAAACCTGCAAGATATCATACAACTGCATGACCTAATTCCGATGTGTTTTTTCTCCTTATTTTTCACTGAATTTTTTATAGGATGGCACGGAACAATGTAAAGCACAACAATTGTGCATGCTACTATTTAGCGATTAGAATACAATTGATCCCAACAAAATGGGCGATGAGATTAGAAAGATCTACGACGACATCAAGGAAAAGGAATAAAAAGTTGTTGATAACCGAACAAGCCTAACTCCATCAAAACATCAGAAAACGGTTTAACCGCACATCATATTGTGATAATGAAGCAGCAGACTCTTTTTATTGATGTAGTTCCTTGATTCTTAATTAACCAAGCATTCGAACACAAGCGAGTGCCCCAAGTCCGTCCCTATACATACATGTGTCACGTCGACGTGAAGTTACTCTACATACTCCTCACGCATGACCGCCATGTGACTTTGATGTTTCGCAAACATTCCTCCTCTCTGCAACCGTGTGCTGCCAAATGCCACCAACCTACAGCATGCATCTGGCGTGAGTACAGAAGTAACTCTCTAAATGAGTATTCAAACAAATGTATGTGGTGCCACCCAATCATGCCATTAGAGGCCTCACTCATCCACAATTGTGCCTCTCCTACCACACCACCATGCATCCAGAGGGTTGAGGGCCACTAATGCCCCTCGAAGCCCCACACCACTCCATGCCTGTGATGCCAGATCACGCGTGACTTTCTAGAGGCAACCGTGCCTCCTGTACCTGCATCCGTGCCTCCTGTGCCTTCAATGTCGTGCCTCACGTGCCTACATCCACGTGCCTCGCGTGACACTTGCCATGACTCCTACGCGGCCCATCATGCCACGCCCACATCACTTCACAAACGTGGTTATCTAACCGGGTAGTCGGAGCCATGCCAATGCTAGCACACTTTTGTGCATCCAGAGAGTGAACACCCGTGACTTTGCAAAACACACGTACGTGCCTGTTGTGGATTGACCAATTCTGCCTTCCATAACTGCACTCACGTGCGTCATGTGCCTAACGTAATAACATGTGTCGTGACTTACATGGCCCCACTGCCACGCCCGCGTCGCTCCTGAGACTTCACATCGGGGGCGACCGGTGAGGGCGACGGTGGGGGCGGTGAGGGCGTCGGCAATGACCATGGTGGGGGGCGCGGGCAGGGGCAGGGGTGTGGCCGGCGACGACAGCGACGGTGGGGGGCAAGTCGTGGGGCAGGGGCGTGGCTGGGCACGCTCGGGGGCGGCGGACGGCGACGGCGTGGGCGGCGGACGGCGTCGGCGTGGGCTCGGGGGCGGCGGACGACGCGGGCCAGGGCAGGGGCGTGGCCGGCGACGACGGCGATGGTGGGGGCGGGTCGTGGGGCAGGGGCGGGACCGGGCGCGCTCGGGGCGGCAGACGGCGACGGCGTGGGCGGCGGACGGCGTCGGTGTGGGCTCGGGGGCACGGGCGACAGCGATGGCGGCGGGGCAGCCTGGCGGCGTCGAGGAGATCGGCGTTGTCGGGGGCAACTGACGATGAAATTCTGAATTTTTGCAAAGTGTTTGCTTATATAGCAAAGCCATTGGTCCCGGTTCATGAAACCAACCGGGACTAATGCACCCTTTAGTCCCGGTTGATGCCACCAACCGAGACCAAAGGCCGCCGCTTCCCGCCCTTTGGGCTGCTGAAAAGAGGCCTTTGGTCCCGGTTGGTGACACCAACCGGGACTAAAGGGGGGGCATTGGTCCCGGTTCGTAGCACCAACCGGAACTAATGCACCCTGATATGGTCGTAACTAATAGGCATGCTAATTATTGCATTGGCAGAGATCTTGTTGGGATGGAAGAAAGAAAAGAAAAGGACGTGGCACATGCAAATCAGTATGAGGACGTAGCCACACATGCGGTACAGAAAAATAATACTCCTAATTTATGTGCTAATGCGGCTGGGAGATCAGTCAAGCATTCTTTTTGTTTCAAAGGAATGGTAGCACATGTTTTTTGCGATGAAAGGAAGGAGAATTGGTTTGAACGGAAGGAGATCAAGATGTTATCTCTCTTTCTGTTTTTACCAAGGAAAGAGAAGGATCAATCTTACACGTGTTCTGTATGGGATCTGTTGTGTTTAAAGGCTGTTGGGTGGGGTCCACCTACACGCATACTGCAGGAGAAGACACGCTAAAACCAAAATAAGGAGACTAGTTTATTATGGAGGGTTGCCGAATATTTAATTAATTAATTCTTTGTTAGTTAGGATAAAAGTAAGAGTCCACGTGAGTTTAGGTTTGTTTCTAGGCTGGCTACTACTATAAAGCCAAGTTATGCGTCTGATGTAAAAGGTCAGGTTATTTTTATATGAAATAGACAGATGTATTTTCGAGGGTAAACACCCGTATCAAGTTTTTGAGGTAGCTTTAGAAAAACCTCTTTGTTGCGATTTCTACAAGGAAATTGTTTTGCACGTGAGGTGCCGTCGTCCAGATTGTTTCTCTCGTGCTGAGCCGCAAGGTTCAAACCCTCTACTTCGTGTACATCGTGTGCATGGGCAAGAGGCTGCTGCTACTAGAGGTGGAGTACCATGAAAGATCAGGCCGCAACAACAGACCGGAACTCGCCACGAGGTTCGGTCCCCATCAGTTGGTATTCAGAGCAAAGGTTGTTCACGGTACAATTTTTTTCCGAGTTCTATTGGATTTTTTTTATCATGAGGAAAGATTGTAGCTCGCAAATGATGATGTCGGTGGAGAAGGATCCATTGTGTGCCTTACCGTGGTACCAATGCTTTACGCATGTGCGTGTCGGGCCGGCGAGTTGTGCAACTTTGATGAATTGCTATTCGAGTATGAATTTTAGTGAGTAAGACTATGGTTGATGCTTTGAACCTGCTGTTGCTTGAACATCCAGAACCTTACGAGCTTTGGTGGAAGGACAGGTTTGTCAAGATCATGCATCGAATCGAGGAAGAGTTTACTCTATGTGGATATGGTGATCAGGTCATGTGCGATGTGATTCCTATGCACATGCGTACATGTTCGATACTGCTAGGAAAACCATGGACAGATAAAAGGCAGTTGACATATCATTCGGTTGGTGAATTTTCTTTTGTTCGTGACGGACAGTATGTACCACTTGACTCGTACACATAAGAGAAATATATGGCTGATCGTCGGAAGCGAGATATTGCTCAAGCTGCATCAGAAGTGAACACGAAGAAGGTCGAAGCTGCTGAAATTTGTACGGACATTGTTAAAAGTACTATAGAAGAGAACGAATTGAAACCGAGGACGGTTTTGCTTCAAGGGGGAGAGGATGATATGGTCATAACTAATAGGCATGCTAATTATTGCATCGGCAGAGATCTTGTTGGGATGGAAGAAAGAAAAGAAAAGGACGTGGCACATGCAAATCAGTATGAGGATGTAGCCACACATGCGGTACGGAAAAATAATACTCCTTATTTATGTGCTAATGCGGCTGGGAGATCAGTCAAGCATTCTTTTTGTTTCAAAGGAATGCTAGCACATGCTTTTTGGGATGAAAGGAAGGAGAATTGGTTTGAACGGAAGGAGATCAAGATGTTATCTATCTTTCTGTTTTTACCAAGGAAAGAGAAGGATCAATCTTACACGTGTTCTGTATGGGATCTGTTGTCTTTAAAGGCTGTTGGGTGGGGTCCACCTACACGCATACTGCAGGAGAAGACACGCTAAAACCAAAATAAGGAGACTAGTTTATTATCGAGGGTTGCCGAATATTTAATTAATTAATTCTTTGTTAGTTAGGATAAAAGTAAGAGTCCACGTGAGTTTAGGTTTGTTTCTAGGCTGGCTACTACTATAAAGCCAAGTTATGCGTCTGATGTAAAAGGTCAGGTTATTTTTATATGAAATAGACAGATGTATTTTCGAGGGTAAACACCCGTATCAAGTTTTTGAGGTAGCTTTAGAAAAACCTCTTTGTTGCGATTTCTGCAAGTGTTTTGCGCGTGAGGTGCCGTCGTCCAGATTGTTTCTCTCATGCTGAGCCGCAAGGTTCAAACCCTCTACTTCGTGTACATCGTGTGCATGGGCAAGAGGCTGCTGCTACTAGAGGTGGAGTACCGTGAAAGATCAGACCGCAACAACAGACCGGAACTCGCCACGAGGTTCGGTCCCCATCACACCCCTTTAGTCCCGGTTGGTGCCACCAACTGGGACCAATGGGCCTTGCACAACGGCGTGGTGGTGGGAGTTTAGTCTCACCTCGCTAGCTGAGAGAGAGCCGCACCTGTTTATAAGGTGCGATGCGCCAACCCTCTCGAGCTCCTCTCTAAAGCAGGCTTTCGGGCTTAATCTGTCTCTGTGTGCCTGTGGGCCTACTGGGTTTACTACGGGCCTAAATCCTGGCCCATTGTTGGGTTTCTAGTCGTATTCAGGCCGTGGGGGCCCAGTAGGAGGCACTTTTTGTGTTTTTTTGTTTTCTTTACTTATTGTTGCTATTTTTTTTCAGTTTTTTTGTTTTTTTTCGCATTATTTATTTTCTTTTGTTTTTTGCATTATTTATTTTGTTTCTGAATTATTTATTTATTTTCGTGCGTGGAACCGAGACCAAAAGGTCCAGACGAACCGGCACCAATGGCCCACGTGGCTGCCCTATTGAGAGTGTTCTTGGTGAGAACATAGTTAACAAGGAGCGAACCGGGATTAATGGTATTACGAGGACCGAACCATAAGACATTAAAGCATTTCAAATGAACTCTGAAAAAGTTGAAAGTTGACATGGTATCATAATTTCATCCACATAGCATGTGCATGTACAAAACAGACAATGGTATCATACTCGTCTGTTACAAAGTTGGCATGGTATCATCATAATAGTTGCGGGAGAAAGTCTTCACTTTTTCTTCACTTGTGTCATTTGCTTATTGCGCCGTAACCATGGATAATCTTCATCGTTTATCAGGATGCTGGGGTCAACCTTGACTTTGAAGGGAGGAATTTCATGAAACTTTTCATAATCTTCAGACATGTCTGTCATGCCCTCCACTCCCACGATGTCCCTTTTCCTGAAAGAACTATGTGGCGCTTTGGCTCATCGTATGATGTATTCGCTTCCTTATCTTTTCTTTCTCTCGGTCTGGTAGACATGTCCTTCACATAGGTAACCTGTGCCACATAATTGGCTAGGACTAACAGTTTGCCAGTGTACCCAAGATTTTTCAGATCCACTGTTGTCATTCCGTACTATGGGTCTACCTGTACCCCGCCTCCTGACAGATTGACCCAGTTGCATTTAAACAAAGGGACCTTAAAATCTACTCCGTAGTCAAGTTCCCATATGTCCACTATGTAACCATAATATGTGTCCTTTCCCCTCTCGGTGGCTGCATCAAACCGGACACCGCTGTTTTGGTTGGTGCTCTTTTGATCTTGGGCGATCGTGTAAAATGTATTCCCATTTATCTCGGATCCTTTCCAAATCATTACAGTCGAAGATGGTCCCCTGGACAACAAGTACATCTCATCACAAACAGTGATGTCACCTCTGAGACGTGTTTCCAACCAACTGCTGAAAGTCCTGATGTGTTCACATGTAATCTAGTCGTCGCACTGCTCCGGGTGTTTGGAGCGCAGACTGTTCTTGTGTTCATCGACATACGGGGTCACCAAGGTAGAGTTCTGTAGAACTGTGTAGTGTGCTTGAGACCAAGAATATCCGTCCCTGCATATTATTAAGTCACTTCCAAGCGTGCCTTTTCCAGTCAGTCTCCCCTCATACCGTGATTTAGGGAGACCTATCTTCTTAAGGCCAGGAATGAAGTCAACACAAAACCCGATGACATCCTCTGTTTGATGGCCCATGGAGATGCTTCCTTCTGGCCTAGCGCGGTTACGGACATATTTCTTTAGGACTCCCATGAACCTCTCAAAGGGGAACATATTGTGTAGAAATACGGGCCCCAGAATGACAATCTCGTCAACTAGATGAACTAGGACGTGCGTCATGATATTGAAGAAGGATGGTGGGAACACCAGCTCGAAACTGACAAGACATTGCGCCAAATCACTCCTTAGAGTTGGTACGATTTCTGGATCGATCACCTTCTGAGATATTGCATTGAGGAATGCACATAGCTTCACAATGGCTAATCGGACGTTTTCCGGTAGATGCCCCCTCAATGCAACTGGAAGTAGTTGTGTCATAATCATGTGGCAGTCATGAGACTTTAGGTTCTAGAACTTTTTCTCTGGCATATTTATTATTCCATTTATATTCGACGAGAAGCCAGTCGGGACCTTCATACTGAGCAGGCATTCAAAGAAGATTTGTTTCTCTTCTTTCGTAAGAGCATAGCTGGCAGGACCTTCATAGTGCTTCGGGGGCATGCTGTCTTTTTCGTGGAAGCGTTGCAGGTCCTCACGTGCCTCAGGTGTATCTTTTGTCTTCTCATACACGCCCAAGAAGCCTAGAAGGTTCACGCAAAGGTTCTTCGTCACGTGTATCACGTCGATCGAAGAGCGGACCTCTAGGTCTTTCCAGTAGGGTAGGTCCCAAAATATAGATTTCTTCTTCCACATGGGTGCGTGTCCCTCAGCGTCATTCGGAACAGCTAGTCTGCCGGGACCCTTTCCAAAGATTACGTGTAAATCATTGACCATAGCAAGTACATGATCACCGGTACGCATGGCGGGCTTCTTCCGGTGATCTGCCTCGCCTTTGAAATGATTGCCTTTCTTTCGACATTGATGGTTGGTCGGAAGAAATCGACGATGGCCCAGGTACACATTCTTCCTGCAGCTTCCCAGGTATATACTATCGGTGTCATGTAAACAGTGCGTGCATGCGTGGTATCCCTTGTTTGTCTGTCCTGAAAGGTTACTGAGAGCGGGCCAATAGTTGATGGTCACGAACAGCAACGCCTTTAGGTCAAATTCCTCCTGTTTGTGCTCATCCCACGTACGTACACCGTTTCCATTCCACAGCTGTAAAAGTTCTTCAACTAATGGCCTTAGGTACACATCAATGTCATTGCCGGGTTGCTTAGGGCCTTGGATGAGAATTGGCATCATAATGAACTTCCGCTTCATGCACATCCAAGGAGGAAGGTTATACATACA